>NC_061535.1:13062500-13290000 GCF_022379125.1 Scophthalmus maximus
CCTCCTCTTCCTCCTCGTCCGCCTCCTCTTCCTCCTCCTCGTCCTCCTCGTACTCCTCCTCCTCTTCCTCCTCCTCCTCCTCCTCGTCTTCCTCCTCCTCCTCGTCCTCCCAGTCATGCATCTGCAAATTACCTTTGTGCTTCTTACACTTTATATGCGCCTGATGGTTTCACCCTCCGTCGCAGCTCCCGACCGCTCCCGACCACCGGCCTTTTTCCTCTCGATTTCTCCCCCGTCGTCCCTCCTCCCTTTCTCGCTCTGCCCCTCCGAAATTTCCCGGGGACTCTATCAAGCCCATTCCGAATAGGACTGGGAGTCAATTTGCCGCGCGTCATGTCACCGTGCCGGAGAGCTCCACAGCCAAACACGCACGAGCAACCATAAAAAACTGCGAAAAAACAGGCGAGAAAACTTTTTCCTCCCACTTTGTTCGAGGGTTTGTTTCTCCTTGAGAAAGACGGGTCCCCGCTGCGGCTCCGGTGCAGATGGAGGCGTCCATCAAAACATCATCGGATTGGCGCTGAGGCAAGCAGGGGGCTTCACAGCGGCGCGGTGACGGCGACTATTCATTTGGCCGCTTAATTACGGCTTCCAGCGGCGAGTCGGGGCTCCGGCACCTTCCGTCCTCTCCCTCGCCGTCAGTCAAAACACGCCTGCAGCCCGCGGCCGCAGACATTCTGAATCGGCCCTGGCGTTCTCTCGTCACAAAGCAGAGGTCGGACAGGCCCGAGGCGTCCTGGGTAATGGCCGTCGGAGGTGGAGGCTTACGACGGTGACGAATGGACGTGAGCGGAGAAACGTGACACCGCAGTGTGAATTCATGACTTCCCCTCGCTCCATATTTTCTCTCTCTCACCTGAACCTCAGCTCGTGTGTCACTTTGTCTTTTATGACCAAGTGGAATTTTGTCCTCAAGCCCGCCACGTGGTCCCTCATACGTCTCCTCTCGACCGCTTGAGTTTGACAGGTGGATTCATTTTTCTCTCCGGTGCCGTGTGTGTGATTAATTAGAGAATGAAAACCATACAACGTTTTTTTTTTCTTCTCTTTTTTTCTTCTTATTTCAAGAGTCAGTTCACTCTGAGCAGCCCGAACACTGATCAGACTCGGAACAGAACTTTATCTTAAATTGTGGTGCAGACATCCAACTTTTCACGCATGCCAAACGTATGGATCTAACTTCTGGGGAATCGAACATTACGAACACTCGATGGAACGGAGCAGCTATGTAAAAACTCTTGTTTGAATTAGTTGAATTTGCTCGTGAACCTCGTGATCTTAAAAAAATATCCATCCATCTTTAAAGATATTGATCCTCTTGCTTATTAATTCATGTCACTTAAAAGCTCGCCGGGACGATCGACCGCCATCGTTTCTGCCGGGCTGCCTTTTTTTGGGGGACAGTGAGACGACCCCGACGACCCTCCGTCACGTGACCGCGGCAACTGCTTCTGCGCCTCCGTCCCTCTTATGACGGGAGGAAGAGGGATGCAGACGCCCGGTGGAACCGCTTCCAGTGCAGCCAGAGAATGTGGCATGATGAGAGCAACGCTCTTACAGGGGAGTGATTGACAGGAGGCGACGCACTGCCTTGCCACGGTCTCGTGTTTCTCATTCAGCTGCCGCACGTGTCGGGACTCGTGGTGCTTGTAGCTGTTCTGTTTTTTAATCGCCAAAGGGGGAAATTAAAGCAGAAGTCCCTGATACCGGTTCTTCCAGGAAGCAGCCACCGCGCCCAGCCGAGTGAGGCGTTCATGAATCATTGCAAATTTAAAACCTCCATGAGAATTGTCATTAGTCGAATAAAATGCTCTTTCTGCGTCCCACCAGACTCGGGCCAGGAGCCGCTCTGCCCTCTGCTGCCTGCTGCCAGTACTGCGCCCCACAACACAAGCCCGCTGCCCTTTAACTGTAACAATCATACACATCATAATCGATGTGATGAGGGCGATGGAAGGTGCAGCGACATGGTGGGGGTCTTGCCACTCATTTACCCCTCCCACATTATTGATAACCAGTTTGAAAATGTTCCACATATCCTCTCCATCTTTTAAAATGCACAGCAACAGAACCCCGAGGAGTCCTTGTAGTTTGTCAAACCTTCCAACCTTCCTGCGTTTCTTTTTTTCTTCCCCTTTCTTTCTTTCTACCTAATCACATCACCACAGTGCCTGAAAATTGAATTTCATTTTCCGAGTCCTGTGCCAGAGGCCGAGATGGATTTGATGTGCCAAAACACACGGAGAACCTTTTTTCTTTTCCTTTTTTTCCTCTTCTTCTTCTTCTTCTTCTATAAAACCTCTCTTGGAAATCAATGGTAAAATATTTTGCAGTGCAGGCCGGCGTGCAAATGTGTGTATGCGGTTCCGCCGCCGAGTACTCGCGTCACGCAGACCAGGGCGTGTCCTGCGTCTTTGTAGATGCGAAACTCAAGAGTCTCCGAGAGAAAGTTGCGCTGGTTCTCGCGACTCGTCTGCTATGTGGGCCGCGCGTGATGAAAGTCCCAGCATGCTCGGCTCGTTACATACACGGAGGGGGAGGCGTCCGGCGTCCTGTGAGGCCGCGTGGAAGCAAATCAAATTACACATTCTGGGGTCTGTTTGTGTCTAAGAGGAATGTTCCCCCTGTGCTCGGTTTGCTAATGAAGCCGAACGACGCAGGATCTGGACTCGGCACCATGACTCATCTCCACGTGTCGAGATGAAACGACCATATTGATCAAGACACTGATCGACGGGTGGCACGTTGGCAACCTGTTTTTGATAATCAGGTGATTACTTGAGTGATTCATCAAGTTCAAAAGTCAAAGATGTGAGATTTTTAAGTGATTTTTCTTTGGCGTTCATCAGAGTAAACAGAAATATATTTGTAGGTCAGATTTAAAAGAGCTCTCATTATAAAGATCATATGTCTATTTTTAAGCCTTCGCACTAGTGGCGGCGGCGACCTGAGGCATTATGTCATCGGGGGTCGTCCATCTGTCGCCTCATCCTCGTGACGTCACGACAGCAAAGCCTTCGGGGAATTCCCTTCAGGTTTGGCAAAAACATTCAGTTGGATTTGAGGGATGAACTGATCAGACGTTTGGGGGTCAAAGGTCACTCTGACTAAACAAAACGCAAAACACAAATTTGACCAGAACTTTGGACAAAAATTTGACACAAATGTCTTAATAGTATAACATGAGGGAGTGATGGCGTTTCACATCCAAACGGTTAAAAGGTCACTATGACATCATAATGTTCATCTGGGCATCATTTAAAAAACATAACGCAGGAACTGGAGATTGGGACAATATTTATCTGCAACCTACCAAAAATGGTTATTCTAGTTACTACTAATAAATGAATCCATACATTTTTTTTACCAGATTAATCAATAAGGAAAATGAAAGTTCATTTCAACCGAAGAACAGCTGCATGTGTCATATTGCTGTTTGTGGAATAAGCGGAAGAAATTATAAAAGTGACAAAGGGGGCAACACGTTCATGTGACGTCTTTCTGTGTTAATGCTCGACGGATTAATTTTGCTGTTTTATGATCTCCCAATTCCTGTCACCTTGAAAAAAAAAAAGAGAGACTCCTTTCAACTTTCTCTCTGTGTCGACTTCCTCCACACGGGGGCGCTCGTGCTCTCTCGCACGACGCCGCCACACGAACCCAAATGGAGGCAAAGATTTAACAAACCAAAAAAAAAAACCTGACAGATACTTGAGCTCACTCCATCCTTTGTGCAAAGTCACGACAAGTTTCGACCTCGAAAAAAAACAACAACCAAATCATCCTCTGTCGTCTGATGTGTTCATGTCGCGGTTCAGCAGCTGATCTCCGGTGAGACGAGGCTGCGGAGGCTGCGGCTCCCTGGACGTGTGTCGGCGGTCACTTTTCTTTAACGCGAGGGGGGATAGAGAGGAGGAGGGAGACGTTGGGGGGGGTCGAAGCTGCCGACGCTGCGTCTGTCTGCTCCGGATCCTGAGGACCGCTTCATTCTGGATCCTGTGACCGACACTCGGTTTGGCTTTTACGCATCAACTTGAGGGGGGGGGGAAGTGTCGCTGCAGCATCGGTGAGAGCCTGGAAGTACGTGACGTGAATACTCAAGTCCCCCCGCCCCCCCCTCCAACTGGAGCATCGTCTAATCGAATCAACTTCACTCCTCCACCTTCTCGAACTTGGACTTTTTGGTGGTGGTGTTGCAATTCATCGATTTTCAACACGGACTTATTAACCACAATCCACATTTTTTTGGACAAATAGTCGAGATGGCGACGCTGTACCAGAGATTCACCGGCAAGATCAACACGAACAAGTCGTTCCCCGGCAACCGGCCGGAGGCGAGCCGTCTCCTCGGGCAGGGCGCGGAGGGGGAGCGCGCGGCGGCGGCGGAGGACGGCCAGCGACCCCCGCCGCCGCCGCAGCATCAGCACCAGCACCAGCACCAGCACCAGCAGCACCGTCGGCACTGCGAGGACGAGGATGTAAGAAAACTTCCCCTGTCACATCATCCTTCAAAAACACAATTATCAACTTTAAAAATGACGAAAGGCATTATTGATTACGTGGCACGAGTTATCAAACTCGTGCGTCGACGCCTCAGTTGGTTCGCGCGCCGTGTGTGTGTGCGTGTGTGTGTGTGCGCGTGCGTGTGCGTGTGAGTCAGTCAATGAGCGATGCGTCAGGAGGAGCGTCTCCTCTCAGTGGCGCTGTCCGGCCACTCAATAACTCGTGACACGTCACGTCAGATTATTACTTTTTTTTTTTTTTGGAGGATGATCACGTGACACTTTAACACATGTGTGACTATTTATTTGTTTGGAATCGTGGCAGGTTAAAAAAAAAATCATAATTTCCATATTGTTCTGCTGTATATGTACTTTTTTCTTTTAGTTTATCTTACTTTATATGGCATATTGCATGTTTAAAACAAAAACAAATGTTGAGCTGCACAGTATATGACTCGGAGGCTGTTTGTTCACCCCACGTGATCTATTATGCGGATGGATTTTCATAAATGTCAGGGGGGGTCACCTTGGCTGCTTATTATAATCCAGCTGGAGACGAGCAGACTCTGTCCGTGGTGCTGAACCCCACCGACTGCTGTCGCTCTCCGTGGTGCTGAAACAGCGAAGCCAGGTCCGCAGCCTGTGCGGTGAGGTTGCATTTGTCCATGTTAAGTATCCTGCTGCTTTTCTTGTGAATATCTTTTTCTTTATTTCCCCCAGAATTCCCTGCATTTGCTGCTGGTCGCTGCCGTGAACTGTCGCTGTCTGTGCAGGAAATTTGGGATTATATGCTTCTATGTGCGAATTTTTGAGCTTTGGGGGGGTTTCAACGTTTTCACTTCCTCTTTTACTTGGCGGAGTTGAATTGGTGGATTGGTAGATAGAACCCTCCACGACCAAGAAGCTTAAATAAAGGAAAAGAAAAAGTCAAAATTTTTACATTTTAGACTTTGTTTTGCTTTCGTATGCATAAAGTCAGTGCAGTAATTCCCGATGGGAGATATGATTTAGGATATTAGGGCTCAGACGACAAGTCGGCAACATGTTTTGACCTGAAGCAACTTGTTACGGCATCCATGAGCAATTTTGTACTTTTAAATAGTGCCATTTAAGACAATGTAAAAAAACAAATAAAGTCTTCAAAGTGAAGTTAGCGTTTACAGTTAGCATTGCATCTCTAAAACTTAGCTATAGCATCTGTAAAAGTTTTGATGAAATCAATCTGCTCTTGCAAAACTTAATCCCTGCCGTCACAAAGTAAGCGAGTGGACACTTTATGATTAAACGGCATCTTTTCCATCTGTAACCTCAGTATTGAACAATGTCCTTATCATATTAACACAATGCTCATGTCTATAGCTATAGCTCGTGCCGCTGCTCCACACTCCCGTGCCGCACAATAGGTCGCAGGAGGTATGACACAGGTGCACATGAATATAACATAAGGTTGCTTCATTGACCGCCGGTCCCGTCGCTGTTTGTTGGTGCAGACGACTCCGACGTGATCGGAAATCAATGCGCACAGTGGTGTAGCATTGTCCCTGTTCATCAGCCCGAGAGCATGGCGGCGTGTAGAACAAGCGTCACATGTGATGTGTGTCCCGGGCCCGTTGTGGTGTTTCATCGGTGCAGATTTGTGGCGCATTAGTCCTTTAATTTGCACAACTTAGACAATATGCACTTTTATTTATACAGCACTCCTGTCCCAGTTTTAACTAGTCCTCTTTTTCTCAATGTCATCCCAATTTTTGGCATCTGTCCAGCTGTGTGGCTTCTCTTTTTTTTTTTTTTTTTTTTTTTAATCAAGTCTGGGGGAGGTGACATTTATCTCACGCCGTGCAGACGACAACTAGAGCCCGCCGGGATGAAAAGCTCATCCACCGACTCAAAACCGTACACACCCAGCACCTCTCTTTCTCTCTCACAGTCACACACACACACACACACACACACACAATAGCTTCAGCAGACAAAAGGCAACATTGGAGCGGTTTTATGACATTGGATTTTCATCAGTTGATCTAATTTTGAAGCAAAGGCCTTGAATCATGCAAAACGTTCATCATTTAACTTCTAGATGAATGCTCGCTTGTGATGTCTGATATGTTTGGTTCACTCAAAGTGTCGGTTTAAGACTTTCCTTTGTCAGCTCCGTGGTCCCGGCGCCTCCATTGTCTTTCTCGCGCTTACTGTTCGTAACACTTGCTGCTGTGTGTTTTTCCCTTTTCAAGATTATAATCACATTTGATACTGATAAAGTTCCCTGTGGATATCGATGGAAACCTTCCTTGGCCGCGCCAGGTATCGACTGAGCGTCTCGGTGACTCTACGACCTACAGTAGCTCCCACTGGCCGGGAAAATGACCCTGAAGTGCAGAGGAAATCACTCCACGGCAAATAAAAGTCTATTTGAGTAAAAGCACAGATCAGATAATCTGCAGAATGAACCTCTGCCCCTGTGAGTGTTAAATTATTATGTGTTTGCAACACTTTTTTACTGTGACAGGTTGGGGAGGAATTACCTTTAACTACCTTAGAGTAAATACAGTTAGGTAGTTTAGTGCAGGTCGGACAGACTCCTGTGGGTCAGAAGAACCACATGAGGGTTCATGGAAATAAAAGAAATCAAAATGAATCTTTTAGATAATTCAACCTTTGTTTGATCTTGAACAGTGACTTAATGAAACTTCAACCTTTGGTGCAGCCACCAACAACTAACCATGTCAAATCTTCCTAATTCATAATCATATCCTGTTTGTTTTTTCATGTAAGACCTTAACGAATGAGGAAAGTTGCTAAGAGAGTTCAATATTTCCCTATGCAACATCGTGGGGTAGATGTGCAAAGTGGCATCAAATGATGCAATATTATTCCATCAGATTTCACTTCCGACCATATAATAGGTCACTGATCAGTGTTTGCTCTGCATACGAGGACTCCAGATGGGGGAATTAGTCCCCCCCCTCAAATAGACAATGCATTTAAAACAGCTCATTATTGCTTTTGTTTGGCGCGAGCTCCACTTTACTCTCCGTCGCTGTGGCTAAATCCTTCTCTGTCAACACATTTGATAGTGATCTTAGTCGGAAAATCCGCTCTGATGACGATTCCCCGGCCGGTGAAACAACTCATTACAATCTAATCAAACATGTTTGGGGTTTTTTTGTGTGTTTTTTTTCTCTTCTTTTCGTCCAAAAGCTTTTGGCTCCGTTATCTGCATCCAGTCTGGCCACTGGGTTTCGCTTGCGGCTGGCGAATGAAGTTTTTTCACGAGCCTCTTCGTCTGCTGACGTTCACGGTTCGACGGGGGGGGGGGACCTGAGGGGGTTTTAATTCCCAGTGTGGTTTAGCCTTTCACCCTCCTTTGGTCCAGTGCAAATCCGTCTCCATTGTGATATTACGAAAAGGCCCCAGTTGTCATATTCCATCCTCATCAATTAGATTCTCTCTCCTGTGGCGTTTAAAAAAAAAAAAGGCGAATAGACGGATGCAAAGCAGAAATGGATCCTCACATCCGCCATCAAAGCTTCGTCCGTGCGGTTGATTTTTCGTTTATTCTCCAAAGACTCTATTTGCAACGAGTAAACGTCTCTGGGTTTTTTTTTTCTTCGTCTCTGTCCGGTGCGATAAACACGAGCCTAATGAGACTCGGGAGATGCAAGATTCCCCGCAGTTTCACTTCTTTCGCACTCTCCCAATTTGTCTCGCTCATTCTGTGCCCCAATGGCTCCGCCCCTGCACTTTGCATTAAGAAGGATGAGGGGGGAAAAAAAGATAAATCCGCCACCGCACATTCATTCACACACAGTGTTTCTTCCCTTTTTGGCTTTATCCCTCTGTCAAGCACGCACGCACGCACGCACGCACGCACGCACGCACACACACACACACACACACACACACGCACACACGCACACACACACACACACACTCATAGAGAGAGACATAAAGGATATTTTCCTGGGTATGGATTATGAGACAGCCAAGCCTCCCCCGAAATCCACTTTTAATAAGCCGGCCGGCATCGGATTCTGGTTTTATGATAACTCGAATAGTAATAATGAATACCAGTGAAAAAGAGAGCAGTAAATATATAGCATACAGTGGAATCTTTCTTTTATATCCTTTTTTTCTCCCCCTACTGTCAGCGAGTATAGAGGTTGTTTGGGGGTATAACAGAGTTCTGACTAAGTCAAGGGAATCATTTGTTTTCCCTCTCACTGGGCAGATAAAATTCAGTTGTACATTACACTGTTTATTTATATTTTCAGTCATGTGTTTATTGCACTTAAGATAGCATGGTGACGGCTCTGTTATTGGGACATTATTCTTACAGTTGACAGGTTATTGTTCCTTTTTGTAAAAACACATTCAGAAGTTTGTTTGTGTGTGGTTAGTGTTAGTATTAATATGAATTATTGGAACATATTTGCATGCTTCAATTTTCCCTTCAAAGACAGTAGTGTTGTAGATAGATAGATAGATAGATACTTTATTTATCACAAGCTGGGAAATTCCGGTGTAACAGCAGCACACATTAAAAATATGTACAATATCCAAACAAATAAATATAAAATATACGAACTGCAAAAAATAACCCTACATCAGCAATAACTGAGATCTGTAAAAAAAACCCATATATATACAATATCTAAACAAATAAATTTAAAATATTCGAATTGCCAAAAATAACCCTACATCAGCAATAACTGAAATCTGTATTGAGAGTCATCTGTCCACACATTCAGGGGGCATCTGGATTCCTGCAGTTTCCTCTGAACGGCGGCCTGGGGGGGTGACTGGCTCCGAGATTGATCCAACCCCCCCCCCAAAAAAATGAGGCACATGTAATTGTAATTCCTCGCGTTTCCAATTCCGACCCCTCCACTTGATTACTGTCATACTGCAGATCCTCCGTGACGAGCCACTTTGACCTCTGGCTCACTTTCCCCTCATCCAGCTAATTTTCCTCCCCCACGAACGAACCCTCAGACACTTCACGCTGATCCAACACGACGCGCGCTCTCATGTGCGGTCGTTTTTTTCTTTTCCAGCGATGAATTATGCAGCAATCGGGGTGTTGATGGGCACGATGGTTTATTTATCGCGCGGGAGCGCTCGCAAGGTGCTGGATGTACTTATGTATGTTTAAGGCCGGAAGGCGCTCGCGTGATTCGCTGTAAGGGAGGCTGAAGGCGTTTTTAATGGGCTTGTGTCAAAGTTGTTCAATATTTATTAAAATGTGTGTGCATGCATATATCTACAATGTGTAGCAAAAGACGGAAATAGTTCCCTACAGAATCACAAATATGCCACAGCACTGACTTGTAATCTTTAATCCCTGATTAGCCGGAGGGATTTGCAAAATAATCTCATTTTGGATCAGTCGTCCCGTTCGACAGCCTCCAAAAACCACAGGTAAAAGCATTTGTAGAACAAAACCAATATATTTCTGCGCTCCTCTCTGTCTCTCTTTGACACTTGACATGTCGCCAGGACGCCGCGCTTTGCAGGAAAAATTGAGAAATAAATGCTTTGCAAACGGCTGAAATGTGAGAAGTGACGCCGGGTCGCCGACACCGAGGGGGCATCAGTGACGCCGGCAGCTCCCCAAACCGGTGCTGCATTCCTCTCTTGCGTCGCCGCCGCCGCCGCCGCCGCCCGTCTGGCAGCTATAACTGACGATAAGAGATGGTGGTCATTAATAACGTCGTCCCAGCATAAAATGAATTCATATCCGGCCTCCTCCTCCTCCGCGAGGCGCTTTCACCGCAGGGAGCGGCGGGCAACGGAGGAGGACGCTCCTCCGCTGGGTCTGGAGCAGAGCCCCTTCGCCCTCCTCCCCTCCCATCCATCTCTCTGACACATGCACGTACGGCCGCCGCACACGGCCGCGGGTCTCGAGAGCCGCGCCGCATTTCACTTTTATGGGTCAGAAAGCCGGAGTGCTGATTTAGTCATTATTTATGACCGGACGCAGGGTTCCCCCCCCCCCCCCCCCCCGGATTAGGGAGGGAAACGGGAGAGAGGCGGATAAACTCCCCCAGCGCTCCTCCGGCGAAACAACGAGCATGCGATTTATATGGCCGGGTTCCGAAAGCCAATTCTGTCCTGACGTGGGAGTTGACTGTTTCGTGGGGGCGCCTCGGTCACGGTTTTTTTTATTCGCTACAAGAAGAATTCCTCCCAGCGGTGTCGAGTCGGCATCTTTATGAGTTTGCAAAGTTGTTTTTTTTTTTCTTTCCCCTCGGGGCGTCTCAACCTGGCCGAGCGTGTGTCTGAGGCGCGTCGGAGGTACGTGTGAGGTGCGTCTTTTTTCTCAATCATCCAGTCGGTGGTACATTTTTAAACGATTGATGCGCACGCAGGCAGCCGGACTCTCCTGAGGTCCTTGAAGCTGTCTCACCCGTCGCCCAAAAGGGGTTTTCTTCAAAGCGAAAGAAGCCTTTCAGATGAGGGATCTTCGAGAAGTCCAGCTGCCCCCCCGTAGTCTGGCATTTGAAAAGTAGACCGCTGCAGGTTTGGTTGGCTCTGGTCTTACGTGCTTCCTGTGTGTATTGATGTTTTTTTTTTTCCCCCCTAAACTTTAGAACTTATGTAGAAGTCTGTTTCATGTGATTGGAAACAGACTACTGCAGTATATTGCTAGTGGATGAAAGATGATCTCTCTAGCTTATTGGTGAACTCCCCCCCCCCCAAAAAAAAAAATAAGACTTCTTATAGGTTTCTCTTGCAAATTTGAATTGAAACCTTTGAAATGAGCTCCCTTGCTTATGAAACTGTGCATTTTGGATTGTTCACATCAGACAGCCACGTCTACAGGCCTGGGAGGTCAACGCCCCCCCGCTGCGCCACTGGAGGCTCTCCTGCTCCTGTCTCCGAGCGGGGAGGTGTCACGTCTGCGGCAAAAGGCCTGAGACCTATCGCCCTGGAAGCGAAGGGGGTTCCGCTGGGACTGAGGCGCCAGGCGCACAGAGAGAGCTTGAATCAATGGTACCGGGCGGATGAGGGACGATGAAAGCGAAGTGCGGGGACAGGAAGAGATGAAGCAATTGCCTTACAGGTAAAAAAAAAAAAAAAAAAGGGGGGGCCGACGGAGAGAGAGACGCTTGATCAAAACCAGAGGTGGATAATTGAATAGTGTATTATGTATTATGAATAGTGTATGATGTGATCCAGTCGGCACTGACTGGGGGATCGCAGGAGAGGCCTGACGGGCCTTTTTTACTCACGTGTTTACTCATTAAAACCTGCGTTCATGTGTTCAACGTGTGCATCTTTCATGCGTCTCCCCGACTCTCTGTAAGCAACACACAGACGGGATGAATCATCGCGGGGAGCGGAGACGCAGCATCCTCCTCGATGGCCTGAAGCCAACGCACACAACGCAGGAGGCTTGAGAGTGCGAGAGTACATCGAGTCCACATGCATTAGAGTCAATCTGGCACTTGAGTGAGAACAAACAACGCGCGTCAGAAGGAACACACACACACACACACACACACACACACACACACACCAGCGGCGGCGGAAAGTGTCCGTTCGCGGCTACGAGACGTCCTGACAAAGCTTTAACATGCGACCCGTCTCTCGGCGTTTCAAAAATCCGTCGTCTACCGCTTTATCCACTTGAGGGTCGCGGGGGGGCTGGAGCCAATCCATTGGGCGAGAGGCGGGGGTTCACCCTGGACAGGTCGCCAGCCAAATCACAGGGCCACGTACAGAGACGGACAACCACGACGTGCTGTCCTTCGATGGAGCAAACGGAGAGGGGCGCCGCGGTGCAGAGGTGCGTTAGCGATGGGAAACGGCACGACTCTCCGATTGTCGGCTTTCTCCGAGTTGAACATGACAGTTTTGTTTCCACCTCAGGGAGCAGTGTGTGTGTGTGTGTGTGTGTGTGTCTGTGATTGTGCATTATTAATGGCGGCTTGTCTGAGGAATCAAAACCTTGCCATCGCACAGGAAAAGGATTCCGCGTGTCATCGCTAAGTGCTTGCGGATTGTGGATCATCACCCAAATTTTCCCTATTCTGCTTCCCCCCCGCTGATGGAGACGGCCGTTGCTCTCAGCCTCCGCGTCCTCCTCCTGCTCCCACTTCCATTGTTGTCTTTCTTTTTTGGGGGGGAGGGGGTAATTACACATCATAAACATCCAAATTAGACTCGCTCCTCCTAACACGGTGCCGGCGCCCTTGGGTGATTGCACATGTTGCTGGTGAACAACCTGAAACAAAAGGTGGGACGCCCTGGAGGTCGGTTTCCACTTAAACAATAACGCCGCCATTCAGTCAGATTCTTTTCCGACAGCGGCGTCATAACTGCCTTTTTACACTTCCAGCCGATTTGGAGCAACATTATTATTATGAGAGTTTGCACTGAACTCCCCAATGTCTATATTTAATATCTGTAGAGCTGCAACAGTTAATCGATTAGTAATCGACTGCCAAATTAATTTTGCCAACTATTTTGATATATCGATTAATCGGTTCAGGTAGTTTTTAGAAAGAAAAAAAGAGTTAAAAATTCTCTGATCTCAGCTTCTTAAATGTGAATATTTTCTGCTTTCTTTGCTCGTCTGCGACAGTGAACTGAATATCTTTGGTGTGTGGACAAAGCGCGGCCGACGTCTTTCACCTTTGTATGACATTTTATGGACCAGACAACGGATTGATTATTCGATTATGACAATAGTCGTTAGTCGCAGCTCCAAACATCCGTTTCATAGTGTCAGGTTAAGTGTTGTTCTATTTGAGTGGACTTTCCCTTTAAGTCACAAAAGCCGTTCATCAAACGCTGCCAGTTTGCTCACAGAGAACATACGCGGGACCGGCTCTGTATGGCGAAACGATGATGTTGTATTGTTTTCACATTTTGTCCTCTGTCATAGATCAAGATCTTATACGCCCCCCCCCCCTCATTGCTCTGGATGTTCCGCTGCTGAGCTTTTGATATCCCAACCATGTCGCCTCTCTCACACGTGTGTTCCTCACAAACGACGCGTTTGCTCCGTAACAAACGACCTTTTTTTTTTAAAAATTGTTATGAATCCATACAGCCATTACGGGACATTGTGAGGCCGCGCGACGCACCTGCCCGGTTGGCGAGCGTGTGAAGAATTACTCCCAGATATGAACAGAAGGGGAACAGGAGAAGAAGAAGTCAGCTGAAGAATATTGCTTTTCTGCGACTGTGAAAAAAAAAGGAACTTTATTAGAACAATGGAAATGGAAAATAATACGAGGGGACGGTTCGACAGGGTTGTCGGAACGTGGGTTCATATTGTGGGGGAAAAAAAAGAAAAAGGGAACTCCTGGATGCTTGTTTGCGTGAGACGAATGACGAGGAGGACGATGGCTCATGAAAAGCAACGGCTTTATTTGGCATTTGATGGAAAATATATATATATATATATATATATATATATGTACAGTCCAACTCTGTCTCTGAGACGGGGAAAAATAGATTTCATGTTCATAAAAAAAGATGCATTCTTTTTGGACCCTATAATGGATAAAAGGGATACGACGCAGGTACAGCTTAGTGGGCTACACCGATGACCTTGGCGCAGGAGCTCGGGGGTTCAATTCCCTGGCAGAGCGCTGGCCCTCAGGCGAGGCTCTGAACGCTGCCTGCCTGCCTCTGATACGACCGCAGCCGGGAATCGTGAGGTGCCTTGGCCATACTGTAAATGAATGTCACGTGATGTAAAGCCCTTGCCGCGGAGGATGCGAGGCCGTCCAATGAGACAGTTATTAACCGGCATCCCTCTCCGCGTGTTACCGGGGGCAACCGGGAGACGAGGATTTGTAAATGAGCTTTTTTTTTTTCTCTTTTTTTTCTTTTTTAGCAATCCGGAGGCCGCAGGAAGTCGGATGGCTCCGACGCTCCCTCGTGACGGGCGCTCGGCTCGTGTGTCAGCACAATCTACACGGGGGGGGGGGAGGTGTGATAGAGTGGGTGTATAAATACACACACGCGGTCTCACACTAACAAGAAAAAGACAAAGAGCACTTTGTCTTTTTCGATTTGAATGCGTGTTCTGTTTCGGCCCCGGGGGGAAGCGGCCGCCTCGTCCGCTCCGATCTGACGGGGAAATGGAGTGCAGGCGAGACGTCAGTGACACTTGACGCTCTCCCAAGCAGCGTCCACGTGTTCCGCCTGCGTCGCCTCGTCTGTAGTCGCAACCAGGACGGAGGACCGCCCGACCCCTCCTCCTCCTCCTCCTCCTCCTCATCCTCCTCCCCATCCCAGCAGACTTCTCCTCCCTGGGAGTCTGTTCACAAGTGTCACTCTCTTACGGTTTCCTGTTCGCCTTTCTCTCGTCCCCTTTCACGAAGACCCCCACCTCCTTTTTAAAAAAAAAAAACAAACAACACAGGTAGCAGCCCTCCAGTTTGTGTGATCCATTAGTAATCCATATCGGGGGCTGTCGGCCCGGACAGCAGCCCGCCTGGTTCATCTGTCACTGTTTGTCAGCCTCGCTCTGACCGGTGGCGGCCTTGGAGGGGGGGGGGACTGCAAGGGCCGCCTGAATTATATACACACACACACACACACACACACACACACACACACAAATAAATACTGTATTGTCCTGTATGTCAAAGTAAGAGGTGATGGAGAGAGAGCTTCTGTCGGGCTTTCGGTGGAACAATGTGCTGAAGCTGCACTTTAGTTTGAGGTTGTGGGGGCGGGGGGGGGGGGGGGGGGGGGGGGGGGGGGGGGGGGGGAGACATGAGTAGACTTTCTCGAGCAATGTCAGCAGCGATTTCAGTTTTCATTTCGAAGTTAATCAAAGTTCACGGCCGTAAAAAACAACAACCCGGAGGAAGCCGAGTGCTCCATCAAGGTTTTCGTGAAAACAAGTAGAACACAGTCGTCCACTTGCGAGTGAAACAGTCGAATTCGTAAGCGATTTTTAACCAGGAATCTTTTTCGCTATATCCGTATAAACTTCAGCAGCAAATGGTGGCCGCCGTCAGGAAACTTGGCCAACAATTAGGTGGATGCTGCGTTCCGTTATCGATCAATCTGATGATTGTTTCCTCGATTAGTTGGTCGGCCCGCAAAGTGTCGGTCGTGTTTCCCAAACCCACCGAGAGGAGGTTTTTGTTTTGTCCACGACACCAAAGATATTCAGTTCACTGTCACAGAGGAGATGAGAAACCAGAGAATATTCACATTTCAGAAGCTGAAATCAGAGGAATTTTCACTGTTTCTGTCATAAAAACCTCTCGAACCGATTAATCGGATGTCGAAATAGTTAACGACAGTCGATAAAGCGAGTGAATAATAATGATAATAATAATAATTCAGGCCAATTCCCTCAGCCTCTATCCGGGACTTACTGGCCACACTGGCTGCTCTTCTGCAAAAGCCACGGCCTCACTTTAATGTTTCATTTCCCCTTTTTTTTTACCCCTGGTGAAAACCAGTGAGGACATTTGGCTCGGGCCCCCGGCGAGCGAGCAGATGTTTGTGAAGCTCCTCGATTCCCGGGTTGTAAATCCCGACCGGCCGCGTCCGCTCAACACGCGCAGGCCTGTTTGTCGATCACAGCCGCGCGTCGCGGCGGTTCCACATTGTGCCGCAAAACGTTCCGCGTTGCCCGTGTTCGTTCTTCCCACGTTGCACCCCGTTTATCTGTGCGCGGCACATTTCAGATGAATTGTTTCGCCGGCGTTGTCTTCAGAGAACTTTGTTGCAGGCATATGTTTTATAGTTCCTGACGGTGACTGTCTTTGGTTGACAGAAATGCACTAATTGCACTAATGAAAGCGTGGGTTGTTTCATTGTTAACCGCCAACCGAGCGGGTCATCCAGTGGGGCCGAATAATGCAATTGTTCTCACACCCACTCGCACTTGTTTCTGAACCACGCGCAGGCATCGGGTTACAGCCCGGCTGGCGGAGAGTGGACATCAGAACAGGATTATTCACATTTGATTGGCTCCGCCACGGTGAGAGATCACGTTCCCGATGAGGACTGGCGTTGTTATTAGCAGCTTTCCCCTGCGATCGATCGCGCGCTCTGCTGCATCCGGACAGAAGAAACGAGATAAGATTTGAGGCTGACAATGTTGCTTTCGTGTTGATTTTTTGCGCAGTTTGATGTCATATTGGTGGTGATGTTTTTGAATTTTTTGAATTTTATTGAATTTTATTTATGATTTTAATTTAAAAAAAGATTAATATATAATACACATATAAAAATATTTTTTTATAAAAATTAAAATTTATAAAAATAAAAATGTATAATAATTTAATAATATTTAAAAAAAATGATCTATTATTATTATTCTTTTTTATATCTTAAAATCAGACCTGGTTTGTAGGGATACACACAATGGAAAATTGTTGGCCGAAAGCACAATATCACTTGAAATAAGTAAACTAGAATAAAATGAAAAACATTGTTCGGTACAAAATATTCGGTCATTTCACTTACTCGGCTGAAAACCAAAACTCCTTTTGCCTCTGCTAACAATTTCAGCGGCCCAACATTTGGTGCATTCCTGTGTAGATGTGATGACTCAGAGCGCCGACCAACAGAAAACCAGGAGGCCCGTTCCTCCGCACACGCTCCTCGCCCGCCAGCGTCCGATCCCACGCCAGCCACTTCACCTGGCGGCGCAGTCCGCCGCGCCGCGGCTCTAATGGCCGAATAAACAGTTTAGCACAGATTGTTCCCTCAGTGGCGTCTCATGCCAGGAGGTGTTGAATTACCCTTTGTCCGCCTCCTCCCTGCGCTCGCACTGACACTGGATCTCCTCAATCTTCAGCCCGTCGTCGGCTGGAGCCGCCTAATTGCCGGCGTGATGCTGATGAGGGTGGGCACCCCGCCGCCGTGTTCACGAGGACTGTCCTGGCGGAGGTTGCCTTTTTAGTTTGTTTTTTTTCGAGCTGGGAGAGTGAAAGCCAATCTTGGCCGCGACTGCCTCCGGCCTCCATTAGGGCCCCCGTTAATGTGCGGGCCGACGCGAGCGGGGGCTTTGGAGACGGAGGGACTGGCGGTTTGTTTTTGTTTGCTTGCAGTTGCTGGGAAGTCCACAGTGGTAATGGCTCATGGGTGTGGCAGCTCCCTCCATAAATGGGAGAGGCTGCTGGTGCTGTCAGAGCGGACGGCGGGCGAGTCGGCGGAGCGGAGCTTGTAGCGTCAGCCGGCGATTTTTGGCGAGCGCGGCGGCGGCGGCCATCTGGCCGAGATAGCGGGGCGGCCCTCACGATGATGACGTTCGAGCACACGCTGGGCACACCGCTGGGCCTCCACAGGAAGACCTCCAGGGTGGAGACGGCCAAGAGATTCTGGAGGGTGAGCCCGACGGGAAAGTGATGGAAAGGAGCTTTTGCCATTTGGATGTGTCTGTCTTTGTGTGTGTGTGTGTGTGTGTGCGATGCCCAAGAGCATGTCAGGGAATATAAAGTGCATCACGGCTGAAGAGCTTTGGCGATTGATTGTAGAGTCACAACTCCGCCGGGTGCCTTTGGGAACTCGTGGCTTACCGTCGAAGCACGAGAGAGCCTCGGATGGAAGTAAAAGACGGGCTCGCCCTCCGGTTGGCGTCTTCATCTCGCGCACGTCACGTTTAAGAGTTGTGAGACGGACATTAGGAGCGGCTTCACTAGCATCACATCTCTTACCGACGCGTGTCGGGGGAGCTGTCCCCGTCCCCGTCGCACCGATCAAGACGCGTCCCCGTCGCAAAACCCGACTCAACGAGCTCGTGAGAGATCGGCTCTCTGGTCCCTTTGAGACGCCTCTCCTCAGAGAGAGAGAAATGGAGCCCTCCGGTCGGGCTCGCCCCGGAGAGGGGCTTGTCCCAGGGCTTGTTCCTTCTTTTGTTAATTTTGCAAAGGTCATCCCGGGAGGGGTGAGAAGAACCCGCCGAAACCCGACGCCGTCCGGAGCTCACAGGCGCCCGAATGGAGCACCTGCTCCAGCTCAGTCGACGTGGCCGACGATGGCTCCAAGAGGGTAAAGACAGACTCTTTCTCAGAGTCGAGCGGCGAATACAGGTGTGTGTGTGTGTGTGTGTGTGTGTGTGTGTGTGTGTGTGTGTGTGTGTGTGTGTGTGTGTGTGTGTGTGTGTGTGTGTGTGTGTGTGTGTGTGTGTGTGTGTGTGTGTGTGTGTGTGTGTGTGTGTGTGTGTGTGTGTGTGTGTGTGTGTGTGTGTGTGTGAGTGTGTGAGTGAGTGAGTGAGTGAGTGAGTGAGTGAGTGAGTGAGTGACCCGGGGGTTGAATTGGGAGTTGTGTCTCGAGACCCGTGGTTTATTTCTTCTCCTCCTGCCGACATCAATCTCTCGCCGCCCCCCCCCCCGAAACCCCCGGGAGGGTTTTTCTCTCTCTCCTCACTCTAATCTCTGTCGCTCATCGCGTGTGCACGCAGGCCCAACTCTCCGCAGCCCGCGCACGTCGACCTTTCACTCTCCCGCTATTTGATCTGCACTACGTGGCGCTCCACCCCACTTGACTCCACGCGGTTCAGGGGTCGAGCTGGGCCACAAGACGGACCAGGCCCATTTTAGAGGCGTGCAGCAGTTTTAACCGTTCCTGCAATTTCCAAATCCAAAGAGAGGTTTGTTTATTTTTGATATTTAAAAGACATTTCCTTTCTTCTGTGCGTTAGGGATGCTTTCTCTTTTCACCGAGACCAAATGAAACCTTCACCCTTTTGACACTGAGAAATTTAAGGCTGATAGAAAAATATGAACGGGATCAAATATCGTGCAAACTTGTTCTTTGGTGCGTCTCGCCTGCGGGGAGGAACACGCGTGGTTTCCTGCTTCGCGCACTTGTTGCACGGCCTGTTCTTTATGTAGTGTGGGGATGTATAGTGTTAACGCTGCACTGTACTCAGCTTGTGTTATTGTGCTCTTGACAGTATCCAATAGCCTGTCTGCTTCATTTCTCAAGGTGCAATGTGAGGAGGGTCATTTTTAAACTGAGAAGAAGCAGGAAAACAAATTGAAAAGATAATATCTTACATCTAATAGCAAATGTTCCCCCTTTTTCGTGTTTTAAATGTATGTACAATTTATTTTTTTTCCATTTTTCATCGCACATTGCAATTCAATATTTCCCCTCAAATTGAGCGTTTGCTTCCCCCCCCCCCCCCCCCATTCTTTTTATTTGCCATTTTTCCATCCGTGTTCAGTTTCAGGTTCAAATTTCATTTTTCCATTTCCTTCGTTGCCATTATTTTGCTATTTACTATTAGAGTGTCAATTTCTCTTTGCATTTTCTAAAATGTCATCCTCGGAAAGTTTTCTGCTTTTAATCCCTCGAAGCAAATCGTTGTCGTCGTCCCCCCCCCCCCCCCCCCCCGCAGCTTCCCCTGCCGCCCGTCAGAGACAGTTTTAGCTTACACTCCCCACAGACAATGTGCCCATTCGTATCTTCCGCTGCACTCACCGATGCAGCAGCGAGGTCGTCCGAGTTTCATTTGCCGCGCTCGGCGTTTTGCCCCCACCGGGCCCCGCGAAGAAAGGAAACCGGCGGCTGTCATCTGCGCCTGTGGCCTCGAAGCTGTCAGCTTCGCCATGCGAGAAGCGGAGCCGGCGCGGTGTCGGTGTCGGTGTCGGGGGCGGCGGGGCGGCGAGCTGCTGAGGGGTCACTAGTTCAGTCCTCACAGCAGCCAACCGCTGTCAATCAGGAGCTGGAATACCTGCTGAGGAACTTCAGAAAAAAACCCCACTCACAGTAGCACTTTACTTTCTCAACCGATGCACACGTCTCTGTGTTGTGTTTCGTCTAGTTCAGTTTGAAATTAGTTTGACTTTCCTCGTTGGAACACCTTTGTCTTGAACAGACTGGGGGAACTTTGGCTTGATCTCGGAGTTTGTCCTCGGCGTATTCTTCCGTGCCAGCCTTCCCGAGTCGAGCCCTCGCCGCGAATCGAGAGTCAACATCCCTTTCCCCCGTTTTAAAGCTCGCTCCACGCGCACGTATTTGAGTTTTTTTCCGATTGTGTTGCCACCCCAGGGAAACCGCAGCTGCCCTTGGAAGAGAAAACGAGAGCCGAGCTCGAGGTTTTTGTCTCGGCGCAGTTATTTCGGGGCGAGCGGAGTTTCGGCTGGCGTCGTTCTCCATCTACCCTGGTGAGCGGAAATATTCACAGAAAGTTCCTCAAGGATGCAAGTTAAGTCCGTTAAATGGCGCGTCGATGCTGGGACCCACCCGACCACTGTCCATCCCTTCGAGGAGTCTGAACTGCTCCTCTGACTTTGGGGTCAGAGTATTTGTCCGCCGAACCTCCTCTTTCTCTTGAAGCCAGAAACAGGAATGAAGCACTTTTTTTCCAGATGTGCTGCGGCTGGGAAGTGCTGCCGTTTCGGAGCTCCTTATATCTGATTTGCAATTCCCAACTTGTTGCTTCCACCATGCTCCCCGCCTGATGTACGGTGCGTTTTACGCATGGCCGCTCGCTGTGATTTGACGGTTTTGCCGAATGCCCAGCAGTCTCACCCTGTACCTTGTCTTGTCTTTTCTCATCAGCTCATGAAACACGATTGGTACATTTTTCTCCTTCCTCATTCATCAACTCCCCCCCCCCCCCCCCCCCCCCCCCCCTTTTCCTCTCGTCCTCCATAACTCTCCCGATCTTTTGTTGGAGCCGTGGAGCCGGCAGGGAAGGTATTGTGTGTCTGATTTGAAGCAAATCTGCGGCAAACGCCACTGCAGTGTGCCTTCAGTTTCCTCAAGGAGAACCAGCGAATGATGTGAACGGATGGAAGCCATGTTTCATATCGAATCTCATGAGACTAACTCGAAATCAACGATAGGCTGCTGCCGCAAAAATCCGGGTCAATCGACTTGTAGATCGGGAGAAAATTAGCTGCCCCATAATTGCAATACTGATTCGTCATTTAATGGAGTAATTCAGATTTTACGCATGCTAATCAATAAACGAGTAGTCTACTACTATGCAGTTGTTTAATATCTTCCTGTAGGGAGTTCTTATTCCTTCAGTCCGGATATTTTGTCCCGTGCCGCTTCGATTGTCTGTTGTTAAATCCGTCTCTGGCTTTGTGGGAGGCGCAATACCAAATCATAAAAACCACGCGAGTTCCTGTCCAAGTTATTGATTGAGCGGAACTTCTAACATCATAACTCGTCCAAGCTCTACCTCACTGTGTCATTTTTATTTACTCCTGGAATTAAAATGTGTCCCGCACGCTCATTGTGTCTAGATGTGTTGATAATTGTCCACATTGAGGTACGACGGCGATCCGATCGCTCTGCGCAGCTCGCGTCACGTCTGCGGGAAAGGCCAATGGCCGAAGAAGAGCTGAAGCTGGTAGCCATTCTGGAGCCCGTTTCATAGTTTCTGCTTGCTTTGTGAAGCCGCTGGCGTCTTGAATAACGTCCATATCGAGGCCCCCAAGGAAGTGGATTTCTTTGTGTGTATTCACTGGCTAATGGCTGGTTTGGAACAGTCACGGCCAATTACCTTATTTCCGCCCGCGTATAGTTGTTGGACAATGCAATTGCATTTACACAATGTGGTTGCAATCGCTCCCTGACTGCCCCTTGAGTGGTTCGGCCCTCTCCGAGCGCCTCGGCTGCGTATGCATCTTGGCTCCCACGCGGTCGAGCACTATCCCGTTGCGATCAAATTGCTCTTCAAGGAGGCATTTGTCTTGCCAGATGTAAACGGGGTGAGATGTTCACCGGGTGAGTTGGCGTTTCGCTGCGTGAATGCATAAGACTGTCTAGAACTCCTGTTCCGAGCCAAATGGCCATAACTTCCGCTGGTACCTGTCGTAGAATTTATGACCGACTTAGCCATGGTGCTTTACAGCCTCATGCAGTATTTACACCCACTGTATATTCAACCTCACTCTGCGGATATGGTCGGATGAGGGAAACCCAACCCCGGTCTGCGGGTATTGATGGAACTTTAATGAGCAGACAGACCTTTTTTTTGATTCCACCTTTGGCTGCATCGTTGGAATCTGTCTCCCTTCCCCCTCTAAACATTTTGAATCGGAGTCCGGTCTTTGAAAATGTACTTACACACCGTGCGATTTTACCTTTTTTCCTGTGAATGGGAGTCACTAAATCCCGCATAATGCTGCTGGGAGATTACCAAAGGTCAACGTGCTGCTTAGATGTTCTCTGGAATTATTGTGGCGGAGTATAACGGAACAAAAATGTGAAATATGGTACATTTATGAATTTCAGCTGGTGTTCTGCACCAACAAATACAAGCCAGCGCCTAAGAAATGAAGTCCTCGACAGATACTATATCATCCTAAACTCAGTCATGTATTAAATTTAGCGCACATTTTCTCAGCACACATTCTTAATACAACAACATGAGTCATGTCAGATTTTCTCATTCACTAATTCATGTCCAATCACTTCTACTTCGCCGTTCCTTATTATTTGTCACATTCCCTGCAAGACGCCGTCACATTATAAAGCGTTCCAGGAGTTATGGTCTCCGAAATGATGGAAAGGCTTTTAATGTGAAACATTTCTCCTGGAAGTGCTGACCTTCATTTTTCACTCCGGGTGTATCTATCTATGTAAATGTACCAGATTGAGACATGCGGGCTAATTTTCATCCGCAGCCCCTGGCTGGTTGATTATATCCACAGGATGTTAAATCATATGGAAGCACATGAGCACATAAACACAGACGAATAGTGAAACAATGAAGAAACCATATGGCCAAAAAGAATTTAAAAAATCATATAAAAGCACAGGCAAAAAAACACTCAACCATATGTGCACTGGCAAAAGTTCATAAACAGACAAACGCACATAAACAAAGAAAATTTGTAAAAAAAAAAATCCATCTGCGATTCCAGATTGTGACAATATTGATTTTGCAATAACGTCTCTATAGATATGGATTGGCGATGTTGAGCAGAGGGAATGTTGGCCCATGGAAAATATCATACGTTATTATTATACACAAGTAATAAACCTGCAAGTTTGATCAAGCTCTCCTAAATTATGAAATCGTATTTGGCAGAAAGATTGACGTCGCTGTACTCGCTCCAGTTCGGCCGCAGGATCATTGATATTCACCCGCGCGAGGAACGCGAAAATATACGGACGCGGACTTCAGTGACGTCGGGAGGATCGCGACGCTAATTGGCTTTTGCGTGATTCGCGTCAGGACTACTCGCGTCTTGGCAATTGCATGTAATCTCGTTGCGCGGAAAAATTTGTGTATTTCAAGGCCAGAGGAGTATTTCTAAATGCTTGTAATGTGGTTTTATCTGTCTGTGTCCAGCTGGTAAGACGACAGTTCAACTGTGAGATGCAGTCGACTGCTTTTGAACCCTAAGAAACGTCACTTTCACTTGTTGAAAGTAAATCAATTTAAGTTCACTTCGCCCCCATGAGTGACCTCATGACCTTGGCCAACCGTAGCTCTGGTGTGTTCCTGTCGAGAGGGAGATATTGCGGTGACAAACGTGAGAGCGGTTGGGCGTCTGAGCGACGAATATAGGATCAGCGCATCTCCCGCTCTATTATTCATGAGCAGGAGACTAGGACATTAGAGGGCTTCTTCAACCTGAAAGCAGAGCCGACGGGAGTCGGTCGGGCTGCGAATCCGGAATGGCGCGTGTTTATGTGGAATGCAGAACATTCGCTCCCAAGCCGATATGAGTGCGTATGTTTTTACATCTGTGATATGTCCCTGGCCGTGAGCCATCATCCCTATCTGAATGTCTGAAGAAACAGATTTTTCATTATTGCTCAATCTACATAAACACTTTCATGTTTAATCACTTTAAAGTCTAAGTCCCGGGGGACCCCCCTCAAACAAAACAGAGACATTTTAGCCTGTATTTGTTTGCATCGTGTCAAAGTGGCACCATGGCGCATGTGCAAAAATTAGCTATTAGCACTTCTTGTTTGCACTGTACAACTATCACAACTTTCCAGGAAAGACTCTGCAGACACAGGGAGCATCTTTGCAGCGTCCTCGAGCCCTCACCCAGACCCGAACCCTTGTTTCTCCCCCAGTTCCGCCCTCTCGTGCAAATGTAGTTACTCCTGGTTTCCAAAAAGGAAAAACAAGACGGCGCCGGCAAAAAAAGCCAAACTAGAGGCTTCAAAATGGCAGCTCGCAAACCAATGGGTGACGTGGCGGTGCTTTGCCACCCGGGTTAAGGTCATAGAACAATCGTCGACACGGTTAAAAAGAAACAACACTGGCTATTGGCAGGAAATTACAATCACCGAACCTGCTCCTTTGCTTCCGCAGGAATAACCATACAATGTGTTTAGAAATTCAACATGCAGAATAATGCAAAAATGACATTTGACTGAGTTATGAGTCTGACACGTCCCTCATTATTTTCCGTCTCTCGCCGCTCCCTCTGTAAACCCCCCCCCCCTCCCTCTTCGTACTTTGAAGACCTGTGGTTGTTCACGGTGTCATTTTGAATAACCTATTCAATTTCCAATCATTCGACACAGAAGATTAGCAGCGAATCCTGACATTTCAGGAGCTGGTTATTAATATTGAACTTGGCACTTCAGTGTGCTTGAACAACCGGAAGGTTTAATCAATGTTCGTTCTTTTGTTGCAGAATACATCTCTGTTGGTTGTAGCCTAACAATTAACACCAGCAGCGAGGTAAGAGGTCTTCACCTGTCCTTCTCCAGGTTTCCTCCATTTTCGATTCTCTCGCTCAAGGACTCGCCCATTAAAGTTTTACCTCGCACTAGTCCTTGCCCGAACTCTTGTATCAGAATAATGTAATTGCCATTAATATGATCATAGCTCAACATGGAACCTTGGATTATGTAGATATTGGCCAGTTTTTGCATTAGGTCTTTTGTGCTCAGTTTCATTTTCCCCTTCCGGATGATATTTTTCTGTGAAGAGTCGTCGTGTCCCAGACTTGAAGAAGTGATGAGTCCAATGTGATCAAAATCAATGAGGATTGAGCTGCAAAGATTAGATGCGGGGGATTTTTTTTTTAAAAAAAGGCCATTTCCTTTTGAGGTTTTTTTTGAGACTCGTATGGTGTGCTGGTGGATTCCCCCCCCCCGTCTCCTTTTTGTCAAAGCGCTAATGAGATCCTTTGTGAGCGCGGCGTGATAATGATGTGCGAGTCTCCTTCTCCCTCTGTCTACCAGTAACCGCCTTTGATCGCTGCGTGTCGATGCTCGCACCGTTCACTTCAAGAAATTTCATTTAGCTACGCGGAGCGTGCACGCCGCTCAGATGCGAGATGTTCTTTGCGAGTGTATATTGGGTTTTTATTGTTATTCCTAACACACACACACACACGCACACGCCCACAGAGCCGCACCAGAGATGTGGCGAGAGAAACTGACGAATACTTCCCAAGTCCGCCCGTCACGCCCTCATTAGACATTGTGCACTAGCACAGATTTCAGGGATGCGCGCCGCAGCAATCGGTGCAACATAGATTATAAGATTCAGCAAACAGCATTGTCGATGTTTAATGAGCACCAAAGAACACATTGGGTTTTTTATCGTTATCCAAAATTGTTGAACCCTCCGCACTGTAAGACTCAGACGCGCTCTTCGTACGCACGGCCGGGTCCAACTCACAACGGAGGCCCTTGATGTTGCAATCAAATATTGATGTCATAATGGTTCGGATGACGAGGCCTCTTTCTTTTCCGCAATGTAATGGCACATTTGTGTTTTTCCACGGCCGCCGCCGCCGCCGCCTCCGCCGCCTCTGCTGCTGCTGCGGGGAAAATTAGCCGAGCTGTGGAAAGTTCCGGGAGATATTGTGGGAAGGGGGAGCGGCGCGCGCAGACACAGCACGTCGAGCTCACGATGACTTCACGGTGGCACGGCGGGGGGGGCGATATTACCAAAGGGGCTTCAGCAGAGCTTGGTAAACAACACCCGCCTGCCTGATCTGATCTGATCTGTACAAGAAAAGAACCCCACAAAGTACTTGATGTAGATTTCTGCGGATTCCACTCCCAGCTCCAGAGCCGCCCCTCCGGGAGGCGATAAGACGGTGACCTCAGATGGGCCGAATCGGACGGGGGCAAACCCCCCAACACTCCCCCTCCTCCCGGGCGGTAACAGGATGCAGCGGTTCTCTGTTGAACGCTCCGGACAAATTGGACGGATCTGATGTTTCCCTTTTCACGTCCGCCAAGCTTTTATATGATGGAGAGACTTTTCTGTTTGTACTTTCACACCGAGTTCATCTGCTGTCTAATGGCCGCACCTCCCCTCCATTATGAGGAGTCAGTGAGTGAGTGAGTGAGTGTGTGTGTGCGTGCGCGTCAGTTGTCGTCCGAGAGCCAATCCGCCGCCTCTGTTCACTCCAGGAATGCATTTCCACTCTGAGCCGCGAGCACAGCTGCAACCTGAGCGTCGAGGGGATAATATGTACGATTGGCCCGACAACAACGGCCATTACGCTCTCTCGCTCTCGCTCTCTCTTGGCACCGTCGGCTTCTAATTATCGCTCCTCCTCTCCCGAGAGAGAGAGAGAGAGAGAGATGAACTTCCTGCGTCAGCACTGTCACTGAATCAACCAAAGCAGAATTTGGCAGATAATTCCTTCCTCCAATCTTTATTTAGCTCCACTTGCAAAGGATGATTATCCTCTTTTTGTTTTTCATGATGACAGCATCATAGCTGCCCTATTGAAATTTTCACAATTGCTTCAATGATTTGTTGTTGTTGTTGTTGTTGTTCTCTCTTACGTCCAACAGTATTTTCGTCCCTCCGTGAGTGGATGCCATATTTCCTCAGATGGAATTTCTGGCCACAGACGTGAACCTCTCCCACGCAGGAGAACCACAGAAACACGTGTAGCTGTTTAATGAGTCTATATTATTATTTTGTTTCTGTTTGTCGTCGTTTATTGTGTCCTTGTATTCATTTTTAAGAATATATTTTTTATTTCGCTCTCATCTCTGACTTGACGCTACTTACGACATCGCTGCCACTTGAGCCGGTATTACACGACTGCACCGTCCAATGGTTCTATTTGGTTTTATGCCCATTCATATCATGTGAATAATATCATTTGGTAGGTTTTAAACACCTCTTTGTAGTTGTTTCACATCAGGAGTTTTGCATAATTTCTCGGGTGATGTCAAGTTTTATCTTTCCCTCGTCTGTTTTTTATTAATTTCTAGTATTTTGTAGTTATTTAAAATCTCATTTTAGATCAGGTTGTAGTTGTTTAGCGTCTCCTTTCATTGTCATTCTATTGACTTTACAACGTGAAGGAGGAACTGTCTCTCCACACAGAGGCGCCAGCTCAGTGGCCTGTGTCTGTTTGGCCCATTAGCTGAGAGCCTCCTGTTTTGCGTATTTCACGGTGGAACTCCTCCTCGTTACCGTCGAGCCCGCCGGTCTCCCTCCGGCTCCTCTTCCCCCTCTGGATTTGCGAGACGAGGTGTCGGGTGAGACGGTGAATGGGGATTTATTTGACTGTTAATTCCATTGCGGGAACGGCGGCAATAAAGCCCGGATACTCACAGTAGTCTAGATTTCAATCATTGTTTGGAGGGAGGGGGGGGGGGGGTGGTTGGGGGAGAGAGAGAGAGAGATAGAGAGAGAGAGAGAGAGAGAGAGGGAGGGAGAGAGAGAGAGAGAAATTGCACGATGGCGTATGAGCAGTGGCGGCGGCAGACGTCAAATTCTGAAGCCTTGCGTGTGATGAATGAAACACAAGGATAGCTTAATCTTTTTTACCCCCCCCCTCCTCTCGACAAATAGAAAAACCCAGCCGTTGCCCTGTAATGTGGATGGAAAAGCGTTTACTGCATGTGAAGGCTCGTCCGTCCTCCCCGGACGCCCACGTCTTCACTCCGGCAGCTTGGGTTTCTGCTCGGCAGGAGGCGGCCGGGTCCCGCGGGTCCTCATTGACACTCTGATCAGCCGACCATGAGCTGTTTTGATTTCCCCTTCGATTCGACAGGCTGAGTCCAGACAACACCCCTCCCCCCCCTCTCCCCCCGTCTCCTCCCACCTCCCACGCCGGAGCACACCTCGCTCGCCGACGCACGCGGCGCATTGTGTCATTTTCCGACGCCGTCACTCTCGCAGGCGACGGGCGGGCGGAGGCGTCCGTGTGCAGCTGCAGGTGTCGTTTCGTTTTTTTGTAAAAATACTGGTTTCTGATTTATGACCGTCACTTTTCCATCTTTTTTTTTTACTTCTTCGTCCCCCCTGAAAGCTCAGACCTGCCAGACTGTGATGTGTGAACCGCGCCGCGTCACTCCGTCAACCTCCCCGACGCGGCGCAGCGAGAGCTGCCAGGAAAGAAAGGGCTTCGGGAAATTCTCGGCCTGCGGCGTTGAATCCTTATTTACAAAAAGAACACGGGAACAGATCGGAAGAAGAGTGCGCGAGTTATCCATATTGGAGTCCATCTCAGTAGTACACAATAGTGAACTCCATTTTTACGCTCACATCGACTTCCCCCGGTCGTTGTTTTTCCACATCAGAAATAAAACCGTGGGAAAAACGTCTGTGGACGAGACGGGACGTTTGAAAGGGGGGCGCGTGTGCGCGAGGAGCTGGCGGCGTAGCACCATCGAGAAACACTGGCACTCTCTTATTTAGTGATGACATGAGGGACAAACAGGAAGTTACCTGGATGTAACTCCACTTCTATGAGTGCGCACGTGGTCCACATTGGGTGGCTGCGGCTCAGGAGGTGGAGCCGTTCGTCCACCAACCCTGAAGGTGGCCGCGTGCCGATGTGTCCTTGGGCACGACACTTTGGCCCTAAATTGCCTGTGGCGTCTCTTCCGGCAGTGTATGAATGTGTATGAATCATAGAGACAATAAAAAAAGTCTCGAAAGCTTTGAGTGGACTATAGTCATATGGTCCACTCAAAGCGCTTTCCTGTAAAGAGCTTTGAGTGGACTATATGACTACAAAAGCGCTGTATAAATATAGTCCATTTACCAATATAGTCCATTTAAAGGTTTTAAAAATCAGATGTGAGCTATGATTCAAAAACACAGTAGTCCATAAATGGGGCAAAACCTAAGTGGCAACCCACCGCGATGGGTTTGTGGGCTGCCGCCTTGAAGCCTCGAGTTTCGCATTTTCACCGCCGCCATGTTGGTTCTTAGAGACCAGAAGTAACCATATTTGGAGGTGCGAGGGGGTGGGGCTCCCATTGGACGATACCAGCTGTCTATCGCGCTGTATCGAAGACGACTCCTATAGGAGGAGTCGCCCTCTGCTGGTCATTCGTGAGAATGCAGGTTTCAGGACCTGGTGACCATACGTCCATTTTTATGTTCGGTCAATGGGCAAAACACTGATTTTGAAACTTCACTTCTGTTGACCCAAAAAATAAATATATTAGTCTTATAACAGCTGCAACCATTGACCTCCATGACCTTGACAAAACAATCATCAGGCAACAGGGAATTGGTAAGACATGCACACTCAGTGTCTTTGAGGCGTCTTGACTTTATTTCTATGTCCTTGTGAAATTATTCTCTCTTCGCGTTCGCCGGTCGTTTCAGTTCAGACTCCTCTGTCGTCGTAGGGAAAGATGTATGTTTTTGAAAATGCCTGCCTGCGCGCACACATTCTCTACAACCTGCGCGTCATAATCAACCCCCATTCAGGCAGAGTCCTTGTTAATCAAAAAAATCCACGTCTGTGCCGTGACGCCGGCGGCCTTCGGGCGGCTCGAATCGGAAAGAGGCGAATTCGATAACGAATCTCCGCCGTCGAGGTTGCTCGCCTCGTCTTATCTTCTGTCTTAGGAGACGAGAAGTTTTTAATGACTTGTATTATTGCCCGCTTCGAGGGGAAGCGTCCCCCTGCTGGCAATCTGGCCTTTAATATTTCAAATCATCCTCACCTCATGCTCAAATAAAAGAACGCCGCAGCCGCGCGGGTTGTCTGGAAGACTCCTGCTTCTATAATTACCTCTTCAATCAGCGTGTGATGTAGGGGCCGAGTCGTCCCGTGGTCAAAGAGCTCCACGCTTAGTCATTGACTTTATAAATTCAGGTATATGTATATATATATATATATCTGTTTTTGACTCTTGCCTTCGGCGGCTGGCGGGGCAGACATCTGTTCGCCTGCTTTGCTTTCAGACCCTCTCTCATCTTCTTCCTCTCCCTTTGTTGCTCCGCTGCATTATTTTTGAGGTGAAATAACGAGGCTCCTGCGGTATATATCACGGCGAGGGGCGGCGTTCCGTCAGCGGCGCCTCTCGGAGGGACGTGTCAAGTAGAATACGCGCACCGGCGCCTGTAAAAAGAAGATGCAATTACGCCGTTACCCCCTCGCCCATCCCACCCCCTCATCTTCAAGACCCACTGAATCGCACTTTTTTTGGTGTTTGTCTCTTCGCCGCACACCTCTTCAGTGTGTGTGTGTGTGTGTGTGTGTGTCCATAAAGTATACAAATTTCCCCTGTGGCGCCCGTGTGCTACCTGTCAGACACCTTGCATTGTAAGCGTCTTTTCTCCTCGTGGCTATAGGCGGGGAGGGAGGGAGGGAGCGAGCGAGCAAACCCCAAGCCAAGCTCCTCCGCTTCTATATCTCAGAGCCACCATGCGCTGCTTGGCACCATTAACAAACCCCCAAGGGCCACGGCTAACACACGGCACCGAGGCTCTCGCGGTGACAAAGTCACAACCAAGCAACCCTTTTTTTTTTTTTCCTGCGGAGGAAATGAAAAAAACGACCGTGGAGGTTGAAGGAGGGAGTCGGGAGAGAGAGAGAGAGAGGCCGAGAGAGGGTGCGATCAAAGGACATGCGGTCCACCGTGACAAATGTTCCCCCGACTTATGATTTATCACGGCCCCCAGAGACCGAGGTTAGCGAACGCGCCCCGGCAGCTCCGGCTCAGCCGGCGTGTAGTTGTGGATAATACAGATGACTTCTCATGGAAAGAGAGTATCATCTCTATGCTTTTTTAAATTTGATGGTCTTTTGCATTTCTTAGCTTCGCACCGTTTCTCTGTACGAGGCCTCAAGGAAGCAGGAACGTTGAAGTTGCAGTTTAAAGTCCCACTCCACTCAAATAAGTCTCAAATGTCTGACATTGACCACAGGAACTTGTATCTGAGCAAATATAGAGGTTTTTTTTTCACATTCCCGTCCTGGAGGAGGAGATTTCTGTGTCGCTGAAAGTCAAACGGATCCTGGGCAAAGCTAGATTTGGTACGTCACAAATACAGAAAAAAAAAACAATCGCTCAATTATGCAAATGTGAGGCGAAGAAACCTGAAACTTCCAGCGCAGCAGAGGCAGCGTGTCCACGAGCGGACGGCAGGTGTGTCGGCAGGCGGTTAGCGTTAGCATTTAGCCTCCACGAGCGGACGGCAGGTGTGTCGGCAGGCGGTTAGCGTTAGCATTTAGCCTCCACGAGCGGACGGAAGGTGTGTCGGCAGACAGTTAGGATCCACGAGAGGACGGCAGGTGTCAGCAGAGAGTTAGCGTTAGCATTAGCAGTTGGTGAAAGTTTTATGGCCGTCGTCGTTGCGCAGATTCTCCCACCGGTCAAACTAACGCGAGCAGCTCTGGTGGGCGGGGCCTGTGTTATTTGCATATCATGAATATTCACAGTCTCAGAATTCCTCAATGAGGGACAGAGAGAGCGGACAGTTTCCAGCCCCATTTCAGAGGGTTACTTAAAAAACTTTTGGGGGGTAAACAATGTAAAACAAAATATTAGGCATAGCAGATTATTTCTATGTACTTTTGAAACGTGACTGGAGGGGGTCCTTTAACATTGGGTCGCTCTTACAACCGTTAAGACCGCGAGACATATTTTTGAGCGTTACAGAATCTTAGAGACGCCGCTGCTGCTGTCTCCATTTTGCAGCCCGCACTTCCATTCCTCGTGCAGGCGCGACAGGGAAACCGCCGGACCGCTCCGTTTGGTGGCTTTTTGTCAAATGAGCTTTTAATGGTCGCAGCGCTGGACCGGCTGCACGTAATGAAGAGGCACGTTGTCTATTGTCTTTTTGTCTGTTCCCGACATTTCCTGGTCGGCGATGCAGCCGGCTGCCTACATCTGTGTGTGTCATGACCGGTGACAGCAAGTTTTTTAATTCTACTATTTGTTTAGGGTTTTTTTGTAGAGGAGCAATTATCCGGCTTTTTCAAAAGCAGTGAAAGCAATTAGAGGAAAATCTGGCAGGGAAAACAGAGAGAGAGGGAGAGAGAGAAAAGCATAATTTGGTGCAGCGGTGATGTGTCTTGTAATGTTTCTGCTCCCCTTCTTTACTTAATCATCTCGCGACCTGTTTGAATTAGTGCGGCTGCTGATTCCAGGCTGCCTGTGGTTAGTTTTGCTGGGAGAGAAAGTTATTATTTGAAAATTAAAAGCAGAAAATGAAAGTCACTGTTCTCCGAACGTGTGTTACACTTTAATTTGGCTTCCCTGCGAGGAAGGCACATTATCATTCCATCAATATCTGATTCAGAACGGCGTGTTCATTGAAGATGTTCGCTCGAGAGAGAGAGAGAGAGAGAGTCGCGTTGTCCTTTCTTTGCTTCGCTTTCTCGTGGCTGCTCAATTACTGCATCGTCGGGAAAAAGAAGGTCCCTCTTGACTTTAGAGAAAATTACAGGGGCACGTTCCGTTAGATCTCCAGAAACACACTCGTAAGGCAGCACAAGATATTCAAAAGAAATTATAGCTTTCGGTGTTTGAAAAGTAACTGAGGACATTTATTCCAAGGCTGGGGAAGTGATGTAAACTGATGTAAAGTTAAAATCAAAGTTGTCCCATTCACCTGTTGCGAAACTGTTCAACCCTGCAATAAAGACAAAAAAAAGAAGTGTTATTATTAATCGACCGTCGTACGAGAAGGAATTCTTTCCATCCATATCATATCATCATAATCCCGGGGACCCTCAAATCATTTGATGCCCATTCGAGATCATTTCCGCGGGGCTTCAGTACTCACCATCTTCTGCAAAGGGGGAAAAGAAAGGCCCCATTGAGCGCCGGCGTTTTTTTTTCCCCCTTTCGGTTTCGCCGGTCTCGGTGAAAGGAGTCAGTCCAGGGTGTGTCGGTGGAAATGCACCATCACGGTCGTCCGTTAAGTGGTGCTACATGAATCTATATTTCAGCACAGCCAGGCTTTCAATGGTGTCTGGGACCAGTTTGAGGAGGGGGGGGGGGGGGGGTCCTTTTACCTGAAAATGTGTTATAGTAGGCGAACCTTTTAGCAGGAAGTGTTTGTCGTTGAAGGAGTGATGCATCACTTGTCCTCCTATCGAATAAAATGTGACTTAGTGTCATGGCTACTTTCCACGGTCAGATCGGTTTTATGAAATACAAAATACAAAAGCCGGCCGCAAACCCCCCCCCCCTCATCGAGTGCAGGCAAGCAACCGCTGTCGTCATGACAACAGAGCCTTTAAAACAGCAACGACGACGATGTCCGTGCGACACCTGTTAAGAATATGTCGTCAGACTTCATCGGCTCTGGGAGAAAACGCGAGGGTGAAAGCGAGCGCGATTTGATAAACATGAAAAGAAAAACTGAGGGAGAGTTTACACTGCAGGTTGTTCACTGTGTCACGACCGACACCGCGGAGGAGTAGCACATCCGGGAGACAGAAACCAACAGTGAAGATGGAGCGATGCGGGACGACCCGGGCGGTCTCTTCATCTCGCGTCCTTGAGCCCTGAGTATGCTAATAAGGCTGAAAACTCATTCGCCGCCGCAGACATGCTCATCATCATCATCATCATCATCATCATCATCATCATCATCATCTCGGTGCCTGGAAGAAGGCGCGGCTGTTGGAATCCGGAACCTTTTTTGACATTTCACGGCCGAGCGGCGTGAAGGCCGATGAGTCACACCTGGGCCCAAAGTGCCCCCCCCCCCCCGACCGTTGTTCATACGACCGCCTGCCCGGGAATCGCACAGTCGGCTCCGTGTCAGCGCCAGAGCCGGTCACTTATCCGTCCTCGATCGTTGGATTGGGATCGTCACTTCCTGTCGTCTTAACCTCTCCACTATTCCTTGACCTCAGTGGAAAAACGCCATGAGTTCAAGGAAACTTGTAGAGGTCGGACTCATTGGACTTCACTGGACTCCGTCGGCGTGTTTCATCATCAGATGTAAACGCTTCATAGGCAACGATAACTTACACCATGACGTGCGTCTCTTCTGGGTCGGATTCATTCTCTTCTTCTTCTACTTGCATGGTAATGCATAGTAAGGTCTGATTTCGGGGGGGGGGAGGGGATTAATGTAACGCTGATAGATGGCTGTGGCCGTCTGCAGTGACAGGATATGTTCTGGCCGTGACTCAGAAAAATATGCTTTTTTTTCTTTTATTATTTTCTTCATTGTTTTGGTTTCCATTTCCGTCAGCGGTGGGCGTGTTGGGACGCACGACCTGGATGTGGACAGATGCCCGCATAAACCTGAAACCAAACAAGGAGCCGTTTTTTATTCATGTGGGCGCAGAAACACAAACACAATGACACGTTCTCTACTCGGTTTAAAATGTTAATCGAGCTTTTTTTTTATTTTTAAGTCGGCCTCATGGTTCTAACTTCCACCCGGCTGCGGTTGTTTGTTTTTCCGAAGTTCCGAGCGTCTTGCGACGAGAGACTTAAATCATAGAGCACACCAGACTTCCATGTGACGTGCACGACCCCCCCCCCCCCCCCTCGCACCCGGTGGTGTTGACGGGGATTTGGCGCTTTGGAGTCTCCGAACGTCTCGGTTAAACGCCGCAGCAACAGCAACAGCCCGGGCGCTCGAGGAAAACAACTGTTTGCTTTGGCGTGAACGTCAAGCCTCGCACTGACTTTGACTTTGCGCCTCTACAGTAAAAGTAAATTTAAAGGGAAGTGAAACAGAGATCAATCTGCGCAACTCATTTCTTTTTTCGTGGTCGCTGTTGGGTTCAGGACGAGCGGCACTTCTCTCTTCACCTCGTCCCACTGATCGGAGGAGCACCACCTCATTTTTCTCAAGCTTCCACTCGGTTGGGTTTTCGACTTGTAATAATTTGATCTGTGCTTGTTTTTGAAAACGCACCGGACCCCTTTCTCGGAGAACACTCATTACATCTGACGGAAGGTATTCGAGCGAGTGCAAACGCTATACACTGCAAATCCATCAGGGCTAATCGTACAGTAGATGCCTCTTTTAAACAACGGCAAATTATTCCCATCCGCTCATCCGTCGTCACCCAGTGGCCGTGATCGCGCGTCTGTTAATTGCGAGGGGCCATGAACCGATGCTTCAGCGCCGGGATCGCGGCGTGTATTGATCATGCGGGCGTCTTGTAATGAGGCCGAAGCGCTTCCAGCTCATCGGGTTGGCAGCGAAACCACGAGGGCGGACGCGAGCCGGTTGGCTGCGGCGGCGCCTCCATTTGTTTTCGTGCCGGTTGGCCCCGTCACTCAATCGGTTCCTGACTTTATTTCCCCCAGGAATGTGTATTTAAACAGAGCCGCCCCCCCTCAGGTGCATTCATCGCCGCCGCCGCCGCCGCTCGTCCATCCGTCAACATCAGAGGCGAGGGGTCTGTAACGCGGCCACATTACGCCGGTTATTGTGTTCTCTCTCTCTCTCTCTCTCTCTCTCTCTCTCTCTCTCGTGGCGGGCCGCACTGCCACGACCACACGGCATCCGTCCTCAGCCAATGGGTGCTTTGGCCCCAGAGTGGATGTCATTAGATTTGGGGGCTGATTGATTGGCCGCTGAGAAGTCGTTTCTCAGTCGATGTGGTTTTTTGTTGGGGGGGGGGGCCTGCGAACGCCGGGTGGGCTTTCGCTCCTTTCCCCCTGCCTCACAAGCAGAACCGATTTTAGGGTTTGGTGGCCGAAGCTTTGGCCAAGAATCACGACGCCAAGGTTTCATCCACTCAGAACTTTGCAAGTTAAACATTTCCAAGGAGCAGAGGAGTCAGTTTCTTCAGAAGCATTTGCCCACAAACAGACCATGAAGCAACACGGCCCTGTTTCCGTTGTCGCTGCAGATCTACTGTCAACGTGATAGCTTTTGAAATACAAGATGCTTTTATCGATGGAGTTTTAAGTCCTCCACTTTGGCCCTGAATTAAACAATACCAACAACTGTTGAATGGACGAAGAGGAATTTTCTCCTCGACGGACCCTTGATGGTCCTCGGAGGACACAAAGCCCCTTTGAATTTTGACAACTTTCTTTTATTGTATTTAGCGTCTTGACAACCACTGGATCGGATGTATAGAGCGGGGGACTTATTTAACGCGGCCTTGCGGAGTCTCTACTACGGCAGCGAGCCGCTGGAGATGGTGAAGCTCCGGCCGTTTCCTGCCCGTCGCGCCGCCGGCCGGTTCGCACGACGCAACAATGCAATGGCGTCCGTTTGGGACTCCCGAGGTAACTCCGGCTGCCACCGGATTTTTTAATTAACAGCGGCGGGGGCACATTCGGTTACAATCGGCGCAATGCGAAGAGTCAAAACCGGAGAGACTGAGGTATTAATTAACGTCGGAGCAGATCGGGGCGAGGCGTCCGCTCTCGCAGGTTACCACGTCTCAGGATTATCGGTGCTCTGAAAGTCACTTATCACAATGAAAGGCGACAGAAGGTAGAAGGCAAGCATGGAGTCACTTTATTTCAAGAGACAGGAAACAGCGACAACGCCAAAAGATCTCTGTTTTCCATTTTCCGGGTTCCGATTTGAACAGTCACACCCCTCATCCGACCTCGTTCTTCCGCGGCAAACGCGCCACACGCACTGCCCGCCGCAAAAGCAAGCGTGCAATTCGGCGCCTGAAGCCCCCGGTGTGTAATTTTTGTGCTCTTCTGGCGGCACCTGGTGGTAAAGTCGCAAACCGCAACCGACCGAGCGACCGACGGGGGACACTTTATTGTGCCGCAACCCATCGCTTCAGGTGTTTCCTCTCTCGCGCTCGACGACCCGGGTCAACCTCCGGTATTCGACGTATAATCTCGCATAGTCGTATAATCGATAGGCATATGTTCCTCATGTCTATGTGATCTACATTTTGACTGCACTAAATCAAGTGCAGCATGTAACTGTAACTAATATGTTGTATTAGTTGACATGTTTTTTTTAACCATTTTGTCCCTGAAGGATCGGGACAATCCTGATTTTTATTAAAGTCCTTATTAAAAGTTTTGATCCAGACCCCAATCCAAGACTTGATTTCATGATGTAATCTGATTTCTCTTTTGAAGAAGCCAGATTTGATCCAATCCGATCGCTCAAATTTTGATCAGATTACTTTTTTAAGCAACTCGTGGGCCCGAGATGCCGTTTGCAAAACCCTCATATTGACCGGACTTCATTAAAAGCTGCACTTTATTGCGACGGCCTCGTCGCAATTTGGCTCGGCCGCTCGTGCCTTTTTTTAAAACTTCATTTCAAACATTTTCATCATCGACTCCCTGTGTTGTTACGTCTGCCGCCTGCCGCCGCTCTGCGAGTATGCAACGTTTAATCCGGTTACGGTACACTAAAGCCACTTAGACTTTCAGCTCCACTACTAATGCTCCAGCTCGGCGCGGCGGAGCTTTTTTGTGTCGTCTCTCTTTTATTATTACAGCGAGAAAGTCGTGTGATACAGAAACTGTGATGCTGCAGGAAAATCGTCCAACGTCTACCAGCTTCTTTAGCGGTGGGATTTTATTTCTGCGATAAATGACAATAAATATGGCTGAGGGTTTTAGTTTTGTTGTCATTTATATCCATAGCTCCATGATTTATGTTGGTGAGTGTTAGAATGCCCTTCTGCTCTGCAAATGCATATTTAATCAGCCTACATTGCTCGTGACTTCATTAAACATTAAAGTCCCAGCACTTAATTTTCCAATGTGCATGTTTTTTAATTGATATCCACTCTGCAACACTTAACCTCCAAGTACAGCTGACTTGGAAACCACGCGGGCGCGCGTGTGCGTCTGTGGCATATTGAACAGCTCACGCACAATCCCGCATCGAGCGTGCGTGTCTCTCTCTCTCTCTCTCTCTCTCTCCTCCCTCCTCTCTCTCTCTCCGCTGTCTCCTCCTCCTCTCTTCCACTGTGGATCTTGTTATTTCACACCTTGGCCGCAGCCTGCAGGCGCCGTGAATATACACCGTGCACCGGGTTTTTTTCTTTTCTTTTTTTCCTCCTCCTCCTTCTTCTGGTGCCAACCGGCTCCTCGCTGCTGCAGCTTCCCGGTGCTGCTGCCGCTGCTGCTGCCGCTGCATCAGCCGGTGTATTTATCTTTCAGTATTTGCCAATCCTTTTTTCCCCCCCTCCACCCCCTCCTCCTCCTCCTCTGGCCGGGGAACCAGCAGCAGCTTCTCTCGGCTTCACGGGGGGAATCATGACCACAGCGAAGGATGCGCCGACGAAAACGTCTCATCAGCAAGAACAGGTATCGATGAGCGCCCCCCCCCCCCCCCACCCCCATCACTCTTGCTCCTCGCGTATCAATATCAACATGTTGCCACGTTAAAGACTCCGCCGATCATCGCCTTGTTATAACGAGAGGAACGGTTGGTTAATAATTGACGTGCGCACTTGGAAGTGGTTCGCCGGCGCTGCGGTGTCGGTCCATCACGACTGTGCGTGTGTGTGTGCGCGTGCGTGCGAGTGTGAGTGTGTCTGCGCGCGTGTGCGTACGTGTGTGTGCGCGCGGGTGCGTACGTGTGTGTGTGTGTGTGTGTGTGCGCGCGCGGGTGTGTGTGTGTGCGCGTGTGTGTGTGCGCGTGTGCATGTGTGTGCGAGTGTGTGTGTGAGTGTGTGTGTGTGTGTGTTTGTGATCGATCCTTAATGTCACAATTCGTTGACTTTACGCACGCGGGGCAACTTGTGCCAAACACATTGCGCCCGGTGCGCGTCACCTCGCAGCGGCAGGACGCGCAGAATCGGCCCGTTCGGTTCGTTCGGCGTCAACTTATTTCTGGAATCAGACTGTGTGTGTGTGTGTGTGTGTGTGTGTGTGTGTGTGTGTGTCCGTGTACGCGCCTGCACAAGTGCCCGCCGCGGTTGTTCACGTCAACTCTTTGCGAATCACGATGAAGGGAATAAAAAGGGATCTTTTGGAAATCTCGAGTTCCCTCCCCTGTCGGCGTGGCGCAGGCTGCGTGGCTCTGCACTGGTTTTTAATTTTTAATTTTTAATTTGTGTTTGCCAGCTCCATCCGTCCAGTCTGTGGTGATGGAGCCTCTGTTGACGGACTCACCCTTAATAACAGAGGAAACAGTGCACGCGTTTGTTTTTGTTTGAGGGTCAATGTTTCATGTTCAGGAAAAAAAAAGAAAGACCCCATTTCTTTTTTTTTTATTGTGCTTTGTTAACGTTGACAAATAACACAAACGCCTCCTGCAGCAGAGAGCCGGTGCCAATGCTTCACACGGTTTCCCCACTGGTGTCGGGCGTCTTGTGGAAGCTACGAGAAAGAAACACAACTCTTAAAAACGTTTCCAATACATTAAAGCCAAGCGCCCGAGCGCCTTGTTCTCGCCCGGCACTGAACAAGGTAGCGTCACCGTCTCTACTTTTCTGACACCATCATGTTTTGCTCCAATTTGATCTCACTTTCAAACCTTGAACTCAACCAGACAAACACTCTGAGAGTCATTCGTTGACCTGTCAGTCTGTCGCTTGCTGCCTTTTCCTTTTTCCCAAGTCGAGTTCATGAATCATACCGCCACCACCGCCACCACCGCCGCCGCCGTACCTTGCTCCGAGTCTGTAAACACAAACTGTAACTTCAGGCAGCCTCCGCCTGCGTGCTGCCGCACTGAAGGCGAAATATGACGTGAAAGGTGAGAAGGTCACACTTGGATTTGTCGCCCCCCCCCCCCCCCCCCCCCCCCCCCCCCAGCTGTGATTTAGCCATGGACTCCTGGTCACGCCCTCGGAGGCAGGCAAAGGTCCGCCGGCCCCGCCTTGCATATTCTGCACGGGCAGTCAGGCTGTGCCGGCGTGGACATTAACAGAAGCGGCCGATGAAGTGAGACTGGATCGTGGTGAAATGATGAATTGATTGAAAATAGATTTTTTTTTGATTTATCGAGCAAAAACGGCAAAAAGAATCTTCACCTTGTTTTTTTTTTGGTTGTATGTGACTGTAAATTGAATGTCTTTGGCTTTGAGACGGAAGCGGTAATAATTTCAACCCCCCCAGTTAATCAGTGAGTCTCATTAGTCAGGAAACTGAGAAACGCTTGTACAAAAATCTTCTAAATATTAGTTTTGTCTGAGAGACAAACCTGAAGATATTTAATTCAGTTGGAACCAGATAATCGCTTTGCTTTTTTTTTTTTTTTTTTTGCTCAACACATGGTATAAATAAGAAACGTTCCATCTATTCTATCTATATTATCTAATCAAATAAAAGACTTAATCTTTTCTAAGCCTTTTGTCGCGGGCCCTAATCTTACAATCCTCTCCAAGAACTTCTGACTTTGGCTTATTAGCCGTTGGTCTCGACTGCGTCACTTACTTGTAATCGCTGTATCGAGTCGCTTGATATTGGAAATATTCGTACCGCCTGCGGGAAAAACCAAACCTTTTTTGTCAGTCACCGGCGAGATCAGAGACGTGGTGATGCGGGAACGATAACAAATGGCGGCTGTCGGTAGATTCTTATTGAGGCGTGGAGCTCCAGCAATATGAATAAATGCTTCAAGCGCGTCGGGTTGTAAGATCAGCGATGTTGCATGCAGACATGCATGCATGCACAGGGGCGCGCACATATTACATCTGGTGTACGCCCACACACACACACGCACGCACGCACACACGCGCAGTCACCGTGATTACACGAGGACCTGTTGTTGCTTCCTGAATGATGGTCTGCAGGCGGGGGCTTACGGTCCGGGGACAGAGGACGGAGATAGAGGGCAGCTCCCCAGAGATAGCAGCAGCCCCGCCAGTAATCAGCCAGTCACAGTCCAAGGGGGGGAATCACGCCCGTAACCCTCATTACTGCAGCGGTGCGGAGGGTGGGCTGGCGGTGCCAAAGGTTAAATTGGCGTTCGGGCGCGGTAATCCATTTTCACAGACGGGGAAACCTAAAGTGGCACTTTGTTCGCAGTCAAAGAAGAGTCAACTTTGGCTAATTGCAAAGATGTTGATGTAACGGAGAGTGTTATCAGGGCGGGGGGGGGAACCTGCAGATGTGGCACGGAAATACTTGCTGGAATAAAAATTCTGCTTGCTTGATTCTCATGAAAAGTTAAACAGCAGCGATTAAGTCCAGACGCTGTCCCAGTTTCCCAGAAGATGAAAAAAATGTGTTGTAAAACTTGCTGTTTCGTGTCCCTAACTTGATGTCGCCCCCGCTGCCCGTTTAACATCCTAACATCATAATCACATAATCATCTGCCTGTTACCTCCCTCTTTTCTTTTCTTTTTTCCCAATTTCTGTGCGACTGGCAAACTTGTGAAGTCTTAGCCCGGTAGTACGTGCTGAAGGGAGAGAGACTTTAGACACTGCGAGAGCCGAACCGAGAAGCGATGTCTGCCCTGCTGATGTTGAATTTGCGATATTTCGTATTATCGGAGCAGCAAAAAAGACGCGGGGATGGATTCAAATAGAAAAATGTCCAATCAGTCCACGGTGGCAGCTTGAGAAACAGCTGAGCAGAGCAGCATGTGGGTGTTTTTGCTAAAGAGGATAGTCACCCAGGGGCCAAAGGAGGAAGTGATTCATTGACGACCCAAAGCATGGGTGTATAGCAAGTGTCTATTCATTTATATACTTATTTCTCATCTCCGTAGCGACCCTAATGTGTTTAATGCCATATAGATCTCAAGTAAGATTTCCTCGGATGTGTTCCTGTCGAATATTGACTAGGGAAAAAAAAAGTTGTTTACTTGAAACGGTGCCTGTCTGCAGAGGAGCTGATAAATCCGAGCGTAAAATGTGAAGGTGCCCCCTCGAAAGCCAGAAATATTGGCACACAGGAAAAAATATTGGTATATTGGCACACAGGAAAAACAAGAGTGGCTCTAGTTAGCCGTGTTATGTTTTCCACCGCCTCGCCGTGGCAGAGATGCTGCCTCGGTGGGCCTCTGATGAATTGCTCGGCTGATAAGTGCTTCCACAGATGTTGAGCGGCAACTCGCACACGAAAACACAGCGGGGCATTGGGGGAATCGTCTGCGCGGCACCTGCCTCGGCTTTTGTGCTTATCTGCACCAACTTGCCTGCGCTGGGGCCCCAGATTAACACAGATTTCATCGCTGTACTTTTGGTGGAACCAGACGTCACGACGTGTGTGTGTGTCTGTGTCACTGTCGAGTTCCTTTCCAGCCACACATGAGTCATGAGCTGTGACGCCGTTGGCTCTTTCATTACTTGTGACTATGCGAATGTTTTTTCTTCGCTGTCATGCCTAAGACCGTCTGTCTGGTCCGCAGGGCTCCAGGAGGTGCGCGGCAATGAAAAGGGGCACTCAGTGGCTATGCCCAGGGCCGAAATACATGTCCCCCATCCTGGTAATAGCCAGGAAGTCAAGACGGTGACGCAGAAGGGCATCGTAACCGAAATGTGATAATCGATGGGGCGGATGCTGAGTCAGGAAGACGGAAACCGTGGACGTCTTAAGCAGAAGTATTTATTAATAAGAGCTCAATGTTGAGGAGACTTCCGGGTTCGCTACACAGATCAACAGGTTCACAGTGTCCGGCGTCCCATGACAGTCTGCCCGTCCCCGGTCTCTGTAGTTGTGTTTGGCTTTGAGTAATGTCGTCATCTCCCCGCGACTATGAGACTTCTGCCCAACGATTGTTTCGTCTTGCCGTGGATGAGATGACCTCGCTCGGTGCCTGAGAAGACTCGTCTTAAGAGTTTCTCAAACTCGCAAAAACTCCCTTAACGATGCTAACCTCTGAGCAGCGCTTGGGAGGCCAAAATGGAAGTAGCTAACATGGTTGTTAGCCGTGTCAAACCTTCAAATTGTACTCGTAACCTCCTCTGCAGGTGAATAAACTGCTCCACAGAGGAGAAATGGAACTTAAATTGTCTCGTTAGTGACCAAGCTAACCACCAATGCTAACTTGGAGAGTCCCCCCCCCACTCTATAGCGACTAGCTAGCACTAAGTCTTAGCGTGTTAGCCACAGTACTTTAGCATCCAGCCCATGTTATAAGGTTATAAGAGGCTGACCATCACCTGTTCACTCAGAGTAAGAAAGTCTGTGTACATTAAAATGCTGAAAATGTAAAGCGCAAAAAATAAATTAAATTATTTTATCCACCTCCCAAGAGGCAGTTTTTCATATTCATGAGGCAATACACAACTCCTTGGGTGATCTCTGCATAATTTGAGTATTTGGTCCATCTGGAATCTATATGCTTCAGACCGAGATTGACTTACTGGAGTATATTTATTTGAGGCAACACACCGGTTGAATTTGGGCGCCTCGTGTATCAGAGTTATATTATGATTCTTTTTGTTTCTCGCGTACACGTTCCTCCTGTGTTTAATCGGTAGCTGTCACGTTGTATGTCATCCATTGCCATCGCAGACGCTGAAGCTATTTTGCTCTTTGCCCTCTCGCCATATCGCAACCTCTTCGTCACAGCCGCTTCTTAATGAGAGAGTCGAGCTGCGCGGCCAAAACAGGTTCGGGGGGAAAAAAAGCAAAGAGTGATGAGATGATTCACTTTCTGGAATGCAAATAGATAATAGGGCAATTCCTCCTGTTTGCCGAGTGCCCTTGACTGATAAGAGCGAATGAAAGATGGATTCAGGGGAGAATTGGATGCCCCTGATGTTTGCGCCATAGTTCATCTTAAGGGCAATTATGAACAATTGAGCCGTGGTGTTGGGGTCTGAAGTGGAGATTAGAGGCAAGATTGCCGGCAGCGATTCATCATGATTGTTGTCATGACTCAAACGTTCCCATTTGCCGGGATGGCTTATAACGCGTGGGAGTGCGGGGGACGTAATACGGCAATAAATATGCAGCGTTTGGAGCTGAACGGTCAAAGTAAATGTCATGACAATCCCCCGTCTCGCTAATAGTCGGTAGGCATCAGGTGTGTGTGCGCGTCTCAGGCTTCGTCAAATCCTCTCGGTAGTTTCCAGACTGTATGTAAAATCGCCTCATTTAGGAAAAGGTCAACAATTTTTTCTGTCAGGTGTTTAAAAAAATATGTTTTTTCTTCCTTTGTTGTTTTTTAATTGTGTCTCCAGGCTATTGGGAGTCAGCACACACTGTGCACATAGATCCACTAAACACTGTTTAGCTCTTTGCTGCGTCAACCTGCGTAGTCATACCGTGAATGAAGCAACTCACCAAGAATTAAAAGACTTTATTTTCCACTCGTCAGGTGAAATTCTGTGTTTCTGTGTTTTTCCGATCCAGATATTTCCTGTGGTTGCAGGTCCATTTTTTTTTTTAAACTGCAGAGTAAAAAGGGGTGTCAAGGGTGTATCAGCGCACGTCTGTGTTTGTGTCCTTAAGCGTTGTTCAGCGTGTAAGTTAATACGTCTTTGTATTCTTGTTTTCGCTTGCGCGTGTTTATCTCCGGCTCGCCTCCAGTCCGTTCCGAGCGGTGTTTTCTGGCCTTATCAACCCGCCGTAATTAGGGGGCCCAGAGCTGTGGAAGCTGGGAAGGGCGATCAGGAGCCGCCATGTTCCACCGAGCCTCTAATTGAAACGTTGAGAGTTGCCAGGTGCCCCCTCGGGGTCCCGCTGTCGTCTCGCCGCCGCCGCCGCCGCCACATCGGTGACAAAACATTCAGAGGAGCGAGCGCTAGTCACGAACGATAAGCAGGTAATTGCCTGTAGGGGCCCGGATGCGAATTAAGGAGGAGCTGGTGCTCCAGCTTCATTGGACACGCTGCCAGGGGTTGTTTGTGCCAGTGTCGGGGAAGTGTGACAGCTCGAACTGATACGCACAGCTGCAGCGAGCTCGGAATATCATTAGCTTAGTCTCATTTAACCTCTGGTTTCAGACTCATGTCCTCGTAGAGGTTGTTTAAATCGTCATGCTCTAGAGTTGCAAGTTTCTCCTCAAAAAATGGGGACAACAAATCCCCCCTTCGCTTCCGGTAGTGACATGAGTTGCCTGGTGAGGCTACACATAGAGACGCTCGGTAGCCTGCAGGGGGCCGAGGGCTGTACCCAAATCTTGGCATCTGGCTGCTCAGCCTGGCGCCGGCCTTGAGGAACGAGCTTGCTTTTGAAAGCCCGGCCCAGTGTTCCAACCGCTGTTTATCCCCCTCAAACCTTTTAGTGTCATTGTTATGGCTGCAGTAATTCTCGCCAGAGAATACCGGAGGTGCTGCAAATTGACCAGCTCGAGGATTTTTAATATGACAGCCCATCACATTATGGCGGTGGGAGCGTGAAAGTAGGCAGCCGGCCGCAATATCGTCTTACTCTACTTGAAAAGCACGCGTGCCTGTCATCTGTCTGACAGTCGCGGCGTCAGCTCCGTCCTGGATTGCCTATCTGCTGGCACGCGTCCCACTCTTGCTTCCTCTGGCAATAGAAAATAAAAAATAAAAAATGAAGTCTGGGCGGAAGGAAATTGGTCAGAGGCAACAGTGTCGACCTCCTGCTGATTTTGCACGCTCAAAATATTGGCAACCATTACACGTCTCCTCAGTGGTGTTTAGTGCCCATGCCTGAAATACCGACTCATCATGACATTTGCTGGGCACATTCCAAATGCCCGGCGGCAGCCCGGTTTCTATGGCGATGCTCTAGCTCGGTGTGCTGCACACACGCACAGATTAAAACAGACAAAGCGAGAGGAGGGGGAAAATAACACTGGTCATTAATTGTGTCACCATTTTGTTTTTCCCCCCCCTTTTGTTAACTACCGACGGAAATCGAATCAAACGCTCCGCAAATGTGCTCCTCATTCTGGCAAATGAGCGCGCTGCCCTGTTTTAAAAAGTGTTCCAGCAAATGAGCGTCAGACTGAGTTCAATCATCCGTCACCGCGGGAAGCTCGATCGGGGCTTTTGATTTGGATATTGTTCTGTCGATATTAAAAAATGTGGCACACTGGCACTTGGAACTGGCATTCCTCGCATGTTGCTAGTTATTGCACAAAGTCAGCCCCGCATACATTGTTAATGTTACCATCGTAATCTATTCGATCCCTGGAAATGCTGCAATTCATAGCCTGAGGTGATAGACAGTACGTGTTATTCCAAAAAATTGTACTTGTTCGATGTTAGATATTTTTTTATCAATCATAGCATCATTAAAGGTGCTGTATACAAGTTGTCCTTTGCCGCCAAACTAAAGCTGGGCATACACTGTACGATGTACGAATTTAACTATTGCATTTTCCAAAATCGTACAATGTATGTCTGGCTTTAGTTTCCTGCCAGGAGCCGGTGGTGGTGATTGGTCGCTTGCCAACAGCTTCAATAATCTGGTCAATAATGACCTGAGAGCAGGCCGCGGCTAGCTGATGCTTACTTCTGTAGAAGTCAAGTTTATTATTCATAAACCACGTTGACTGATTGCTTTGCGAAAAAAACACATAAAAAGAAGTACGAGAATAGAATAGTACAATAAATAAAAGGGTAAAAAGTGAATGAAAACCCTCAAATATGTCTTCGGAAGGGGAACACTTAATTGTTTCACTGCCTCGGGCGATCAGAGCTAACATTGGCGTTGATTTTTCACTCCTGGAGACGGCTCACTGGCAAGCAAAGGAACTAGGTTGAATGCTGAACTTGCAATGTATCTGTTTATTGCTGAGTGTACAGCTGTTAATGCTAACCGTGGCTACGTAGCAATAGCCCATAGCCGCTTTGACAAATTCCCACGGCAAAATGTATCATTCGTTTGCGTTAGGAAACCGAGCGGGAATACTAAAGGACACTAAAGTGGCGTTTTACACAGCGTGATCAAATCTCTCAAGTCCTCGCAGTCCCTGTTTTTTTCTTCTTCGTTTCGCTCCGGAGTTTATTATCTCGTTTCAGTGATCCTCGGGGTGCTGTCAATTGCCACTAAATTATATGCTCTACCCCGGCTTATATCAGTGAAATACAGGTTATCCTCCACACAGCCATTTGCTATCGTTGCAGAAAGGGGAAGTTAAGAGAAAAAGTGCACTCCTGGGTAAATCGTTGGGTCTGAGCGAAGCTAAAGGAGCTATTCAGTGCGTCATTATCACACATTTATCATCGGCTGCCACTGACCCCCTGAGTCGCTTCAGGTGATAAGACATCAAAAATTAACAGCGATTGTTATACATGAGTTCCGCAGTGAGTCGAGATATTGTCTTCTCAGACCTTTGGGCGCCAATTCTTATACCGTTTATGTTTGATGTCACTTTTAAATATCATATTGTATAGTTATTTTATTATTTTATATATTTTATATCATGCTTTTTTAAAAACATTTTATATATCATCTTTAGGTATATAGAATGTAACAAAACACTCATATACTGTACAAGAGAACTAATTCGAAACATGGTATAGAATAGATCTAGTGAAAATTGATCCACATAACTTTTAATGACGGGAAAAAAGTCATAGCACCCCAAAATGTTGACCTGGGGGGGGGGGGCGGGTTTGTTTATACAAGCTTTCAATCCATCATGTAGTTATCTGGATCACATCGCTCAGCAACCAATAACGTTCGTTTGTGTTTCATAGATAGTTCAGTCTGAAGACTAAAAGACTTTGTTTTCCCGTTAGCATGCGGCTAAAAAACCTGGGACCTAATGTCAAGTTAAGGCTAACTGTTGGTTGAGACTGTGTGATCTTTAAGCTTAAAGTTACATTCATGTTGCCTGATTCAAATTTGCCCCATCGGAGAAAAAAAACCCAGGTAAGCGCAAAAAATAAACCTGTTTCATATTCAGAGTTGTCGAGAAGCAGTGCATCTTGTTGTCGGCGCAAGAAATTGGTTTTCTCTCTGCGACAGTGCAGTGAACAATTTCTTCTGCTGCCTCTCTGTCGTGAAGCCTATATGTGTAATAAGGTTATCAAGCTTCCCAGCAGTGTTGCGGCTCACGTTAACCCCGTGAACGTACCGGGCCTCAGCCCTCTGATCTCATTCGATATTAGCCCCTGCAGTGCGGACGCTCCGACTCTCTCCGACCAGCCCACATATCAGAACAGGGTCACTTGCTTCACTTCCCCGGGGAATCTCATTGGACAATAATGGTGTCTGGGACACCCAGCAGGTGCCTGAATAAACCCTCTAATAGAGCAATTATTCTCAAACAAAAGGTCACCCCAGGCGTGACAACAGGCCCGGAAATCAATAAAGCTCCCAATTACGACCCAAGCACCGGGGGCCTATATTCGGTCTCCGGGCCGCCAGCAATCCGGGCGGGCGGGGGGAGATCAGATTCCAAGCCAGCCTCATTCCACGAGTACGTCTTTGAGATCAAGTTACCAAATTTAGCTCCGGGAGTCTTCGGCTTTGTCCGCTTTGAAAACGCATAAATGACCGGCGGGGGCCCGTTCTGAAGTGGCGCCCCTCGGCAGCAGACACACCAGGGAGTTGGACCTTCCTTGTCCTGGCTCTCATGAAGGATTACAGCTCCGTGTCGTCAGCAGGAATATTAAAGCCTTTCCCAGTAGGGAGAGGTTCGGCGGAAGGAGCCCGTTTCTCGTGTGAGCGAAGCGCCTCAAGTTCAAACTCGAAATGGATGTGGGGAGTGGATGATGGCCACTTTGATGCTGCACAACTGCACTTGGGAAAAATATGGCTGTTGTTGGTGTTTTTGAGAATGAGTTTCAAAAAAAAAAAAACCCAACTCAATGTGCATTAAGGCTCTGAATTGAAAACAGCATCAACTATTGCTGAAGGTCGACCTCCCCCTCTGTGGCGTGTCATTTCACCCTGAGGGGTTTTCCGAATAGACGCTGCATCCTCGTGTGTGTATGGACACGATACATGATCTCTTCCTGAGCACGTGTGTGTAATGTGCTCCCCAGCCGTCGCCATCATTGCAGAGGCAACATTGATTTAGAGAGAATGGTTTCGCGTGCTGGCAGGTCGAACGAGCCTTTTCAGTCAAGGTCGTCGCAAAAAACTGAATTGGCACTGGTGTGAATCAGAGCATGCGGCACTCTCTGCAGCGCTACGTAAGACGGCTGCATAACCAGAAAAGTCTGCAAACCGGCGTGCCCCGCGTGTTTCTCGCTTCAGCGCAGGTTTCCTCACAGATCCATCATCACGTGGACGCTGCACACACCGTGCACCAGCGGCGGCGTTTCTATTTCAAAATCCGTCGGAGTGGCTTCTCTCTGGGTTCTCCGTCTTCCTCCCACAGTCGTGCGGACAGTCAATCGCCTGTAGGAGTGAATGTGATCGGTTGTCACTGTCTCTGCACGTTGGCCCTGTGATGGGCTCGCGACCCGTCCAGGCTGTAACCCACAGCTCGCCCCAATGTCAGCCGGGATCGGCTGAGTAGATGATGGATGAATAGAATGCAAACACTCCAGTGATCGGCCCTTTACTGTCTGAGTCCGTATCGAATCACTACTACAAACCAAACGGCTGTCTTTGGTTTATAGGCGTGCCTGCTTACAGGAAATGAAATGGTGGCGTTCCCTTTAAAGACAATATGGATCCTGACAAGTGATCGACACGTCTTGCCGGTTCCCACGGTAACTGATTTAGCAGCTTAATATGACTGCAACTTATTTTGAATATCCATCGGAACGTTTGCGTAGGCTGCTATGGGAACTGTTACGCCTCTGTAAGTTAAAGTTGTTGGGACTTATTTGTCATTGTTTTGAATGTGTAAGAAGACACACCTCACATGTCAGGTTGACGTGCTGTCGTTTTGAACAATGCGTGACAGGGTGACAAATCGACAAAGCAGCAACGATGGCTCGTTACGTACGTAATCGGCACACGCTACTGACATTTTTTTGAATCTGAGGATATTTCCATCAGCAACACGCACGAGTGCAGTCCCCACTGGCTCCAATGTGATTGGACGAAAAACTCACCGTTCCTCTCACACCCTCTGCTTCCCACTTCATTGTATTAAAGGAGGAGAGTCACACCCCCCCCCCCCCCCCAACCAGATGACGAGCAACTCAGCACCCGCCTCAAGTTCGGTATTCAACACAGACTTACAGAATGGTAGTGGTTCCCAAAAAACATTGAACATGTTTGAAGCGTTAAAGCAAAAATTGCCGCTACGTTTGTCTTCCTGCTGAGAGCGGCCTCAGGTACAGCCATCGTCAGAGGCTGTAACCATGTGAACCGACCAGCGGTTCTACCTCTCTGTTCATATATATATATATATATATATATATATATACACACACACACATATACCTTCTTTTTTGTTGATGCACCAGCAGAGGCCGATGCATCACATTTCTCTTCCCCCTGACACTCGCGGGAGACACACCGCCGACCTTTCTCTCCACTGTTGCCTGACAGGAGAGCAAAACTGCTCCCCGCTTGTCAGAGAGGAGAGCACTTTCTCTGGGCTATTTTCGGGTGTCCGCACAAAAAGGTGGAGGAAGAGGAAGAGGAAGAGGGGCGGTGGCGATGGAGAGAGAGCGAGGAGAGGCAGAGAATGCGTGTTTTTCTTTCACTGAAAAAAATCTGTCTCCACCTTCCTCCAGATGTTCGAGTGTATTGAAAATAAACGCTGCATCAAACCTATTAAACACCTTCTTCTTTTTGATAATACTTTATTTAATACTTATAATACTTATTTTGTTGTCTCACGCTCAATTGTGCTTCCTCTTCCAAATCTAATTTCCACGACGCAGAGATGAAAATGGGAAGAGAACAACCTTCACGTGTGTGAATGTGGTACTTGTGCAGCTCAGCCCCGTCGTCCCATCCGTCTGCATCTGGTCAAGTCGGCCCTGCAAGGATTTTTGTTCAGGATCAGCGACCGGTTCACTGGACTGGCTCATTGGTGGCTGTTGTGTGTGTGTGTGTGTGTGTGTGTGAGAATTATCCGTATTCCGAACGCCGCCTTCCCCTTGCCAGTAATTGTCCGGTCGGCGGCCTGGAGTGCCAGGCCTCAAATTGAAATGTCAAGCGTCGTACATCTGGGAAGACGACGCGGACGAGACTCCGCGGACGCGCCGCGTCGACGGGGCGCGGCCCCGAGCCACTGAAACCGTGTGATTATTATGACTCGCTTGTAATTATCATCTGTATTATGATGGACTGGACTCGAGGACGGCGAGCGAACGTCGTCTTCTGACTGTCACCGTCGCTGGCGGCGCAGACGTGAATCAGAGGTAAAAGAGAATAGAAGAATTTTGCACGGGGCGAGAAGAGAAAAGAAACCCCAACTTTTTAGTCACTTTAGTGTAGTGCTCGTCGCGCTCTCGTCCTCTCTCCTCCGTTGGTCGAGTTCATGCCCCGAGAAGTCGGATGAGCGGCTTCAAACAGCGCGTGTCCCGAGACCGAGCCGACCAGCATCTGGGAAAGAAAACAGCCTCCACAGGCGCCGAGGCGGCACACGGAGTGTCCACCGTCTCACCCTGTTGTTTTTCAGATTCAAGAAATATATATATCATTATATATATATAGAAAAACAACTCCTGAGTTGATATTTAACAAGCTCTCAAACTAGATGCACCACGTGCTCTTCAATTTATAAAAGTTAAAATCCTGTGAAATTATATATATATATATATATTGATACACGATACATTGTACATTGTAAAGAGATATTTTTTGATACACATTGTTCATTGTGCTGAGCTCAGCAGCCCAGCTCGGGCACGTCTCTCATCAAACCGATCAATCTCCGTGGATACGTGAATCAATGCAGTTCCAGAAGAATATAGAAACGGTCGCAAAAAATTCCAATTGTATTCTTACTTCTCGGCGAAGTAAGTGGTGTTTTAAAGTACGCAACTGCAACATGTGTTTCGCAGGGTTGTCTTCAGCGAGGCCACGCAGGGAAACAATGTGTGAACGTGTTGCCTGGCAGTAACTGGGCGTAATGTACAGTACGACCTGTAGGTCAGCTGTAATGATCCACAAATGCGGCGCCCCTTTCACCCGCGGACTACGACCGGAAGTTGAAATTGGGCACATATGTTTTATAATGTGCTTCCGGACGCCATTAGAGCCGCGTGTCCTCTCGGCGACATCGGTGCAGAACGACTTAAATGCACGGGGACAAATTAGTTCGTAGGGAGTTCAGGGTGCGATTTGCCGAAGGGGATGCGTTGGATCTCCCCCCCCCTTCAAAGTGATCAATGCTACCTCACAAAATACGTGACCGAAGCTTCTCCCCCTCGTTTGTTTTTCCCACAAATTGCACCCTGCGTGCGTTCATGCGTCGGTGATATAGAAATCCGTATCCTCTGAAATAAGCGGGGGCCCCGTAACGCGCCGCTGTACGTTGAAGTGCACAAGGAGCACGAGGAGCCCACCACTCGTTAAATGAGTGAAGTGCCTACTGAACCGTTTTGAATTATTCACCGGCCGCTCTCACATGCAGAGTAACGCTCCCGCCCCCCCCCCCCCCCCCCCCCCCACACACACATTTTCGGCTTAATGGCGCGAACAATTGGGCTGCTGCCGTAGCAACAGGTGGCCAGATCGGATGGGGAGGGTAAGCGGTTGGATTATCATTTCTTTATTTATTGATTTGTTTTTCGCCCCTGACAGCATTGCCATGGAAACGCAAGGAGAGGGGCCCCACCGACCAAGTAGAGTGATGGATGGAGGAGAGGGGGCCCTGTGCACACGCGGGCAAATCCATAACAGATTTTTTGACACGTTATTCCGAATGAATTTTTATGTCGCTCTGGACCGAAGTCGCCCGAGTGTATTTAGAATCCCGCTCCTCACACAGGGCGACGGGGACTGTCGTGAGGCGGTTATTCTTCTGTTGCAGGAGGGATGTTAAAAAAGAATTGGAAAAAGAGAAAGGCCGCACTTAAATATCAGACATTCCTCATCGGGAGAGCACTTCAGACGAGCGTCGTACCCGTGATGAGAGGCTGGAAGCCCATTTCCCCATTTCCCCGCCAATGTTCATATTTTGTCAGAGAACAGCGTTAACGTAACAGCAGGCCGGAATACATTAGCCTGTGTAAACATCAACAGGCAGCAGCAGCCTCTTCTTATTAGACCCACTGCGCCTTCGGAGCAGTGGCTTGTGGGACATTTCATTTTCCGGGGGGAAGGCGAGCGCGTCCGCCCGGCGCACATTGTTTCCACGGCGGCAATTTATTCTGCCGGAGTGGCCGCGGCGAGCGCGCGTCACGGAACGAAGGCTGATAGATAAGAAACAATGGGAGAGATGCTTTTTTTCAATTCTTAATGTTTGATGCGAGAAAGCGGCGCTCGCCCGGGCACCGGCGCCGGCGCCGGGGGCGCGCTGAATACCAATCGCTCTTGAGAGCCGGTGCCGAGGGGGACGTGCGGCGCTCCGCCGCGGAAGTCTCCCCGCACGACTTTGCTCTCTCTGGTTTTTTTCTGTATTCTCTCCCCCCGCCCACCACCGACCCTCCTGCCCCACTGTGGCTCAGAGGACTTCATGGTTACTCTGCAGCCGGAGAGTTTCCATGCAACGCACTCGGCGGGCTGTCGGATGGAGTCGAGTAAGTCTGAGCGGCACACGCGCGTCTCGCAAAAAAACTCAAGTGGCTGGTTACCTGGGCTCTGCATTAAATATTGATAGCAATACTTATATAATGCATTTTAATAACTGTTGCCTACGAAGCCCTGTACGAAGTGATACCCTGGTTGTTTGGCCTGGCTCGGGGGAAACGAATCTCCTGAAACATAGAAATGATTTTAATGTCTAGTTTGACAGTCATAACACAAATATATGAATCTAGGAATAAGCAACTTCCTGGAGATAGCTGTTCAAGTGCGGCCACAGCTTATCAAAATAAAAGGCCTTCAGTCTGTATATCTTTCGGGGGAACAATATGAATATGGCGCACGTTGCTGATCTACTTTCCCGTCGAGGAACTATTGCCAAATTGCAGACATCTTCTCGAGCTCTGCGTCCTTCAGGAAAATTGCTCCTTGATGCGTCCGTCTCCTCGCCGGATTATTGACGAAGCCTCGGGCGTGTTGTGGTGTGAACCTACAGAATGGGCGGCGACACAATGTGTGACGCAATATCTCGGTGACGCCTTTTTCACGAGGAGGACCTACGGTATGATTTCTGCCCCACCTGGCCATATCCACGACGGGGCCGCGCCTGCTAATGAAATGATGGAACATTTACTGGCGCTGCCTCTTGAATAGACATCCGCCATCAGAGCGGCGGCGACGTAACACTCCGAGACAAATGACCTCGCCACTCATTGATTTTTTTACATCTGCGGGACGTGTCTGAGCGGATCTTTGCCTCCGCCATGGAGTCATTTATCTCTGCCCGTGCACCCGCGACACCGACGCAGTTTAGAGATGAAGCTCACACACGCACGCACACGCACGCACACGCACGCACACGCACGCACACACACGCCGCCTCAGGAAAAGTGACGAAACGAGGAGCAACTCCCGTCTGTATTCTGCATTGTTCTTCTTTTTTTTTTTTACAAGAGAAGATTTGAGATTGAAAATAGAACGCCGCCGACTCTCGTGAGGAGGAAGCAGGAAACACTTCACGATGCTTTTTCTCTAAGCAGGACAAGAAGGCTGTAGGGGGACGCTCACAGAAGAAAAAATAAAAGGCCCTAATCGCTCTTACTCCCGTTTCCATAGTGGATGGGTTTAATTGCGCCCGCTGAACGTGCACTTGCATGTAGAAGGAGCGTTCTGTCTTCAGCTGCACAATGAAATCATATGGAAAGAACGTCTGTATATATATATATATATATATATATATATGATATATATATATATATATCATATATACGTTGTTCGGCTGTTTGAATCCGATTCAGGAAACGGCTTTGAGTCAAAGTGTGCACTGTGAATCATAGGAGACGCTCCCACAGGTTTTTTTCCACCTTGTTGCGGCGGCAGTGCGCCGTGCACACACACACACACACACACGCACACACACGCACAGAGGCGGCGGTCGCTCAGTGGCTGCTCCATGTTATTTTTCTACAGAGATGTGATTTAGTGTGCGCTCGGCAGCGGGGGAGGTCAGCTGGCGGTTGGAGTCCCTAACAGCAACTCTCTAATGGACTGGAAGAGATTCACTCGCAAATCAAACAAACCAGACGTAAGAAGCTGAAGAGCGACCGTGGTGCACGAACACGCACGCACGCACGCACACACACACACACACACAGAGACACACACACACACACGCACAGAGAGACACACACAGAGACACACACACACACACGCACAGAGAGACACGCACACACACAACAGAGACACACACACACACACGCACAGAGAGACACACACAGAGACACACACACACACACGCACAGAGAGACACGCACACACACAACAGAGACACACACAAACCCACCACACACACACACACACACACACACAGAGACACACACGCACAGAGAGACACGCACACACACAACAGAGACACACACAAACCCACCACACACACACACACACACACACACACACACACACACACACACACAGTGGCCTGCTGGAAATGAATTCTCCCGCCGTTAGAAACAAACAGGACGTCTTGTTCAGCCACTTTGTGCGGAAACAACGAGGGGAGGCGTCGGAGCTGCGGAGCAGGCAGTCCACCTGGAATAGTCCATCCAGAGATTAAAAAGTCTGGCGAACATGCACAAGAACATCCATCTGTACTCGGAACCATTTAAACAATCGGGGAGGATTTGGATTTGGAGATTAATCTGCTCGGGTCGGCATGAAGAGGATGAAAGAAGCAGGGATTCAAAAACTCTGTTTTTTGGGGATCAGAGTCACATCTCTGCACAGTCGGAATGGGCTGGATGTACACCTTTTATTCTTCATTTCACATGGAGCACAGTGTGAGGCGCAGTAAATAACACTATAGTTAGCAAACTCAAACAATATGAATATTTGTAGAATAACATTACAAAAAATACTTGTTTCTCGAGCCAAAATAAGAAAATCACAGAGCCATGTTACACACCGGACTTCAGTGCATGTGTGGGGAAGCCGCTTCATGGTCTCAAACCCTCCCCCCACATGTTAGATAAATGCCTGTGATTGGTCGGACCATTTCCAGGATGGAAGGGGAAACGGGTCTGAATGGTCAGGATCAGCTTTACATGTAACACGTGACTTTCATAATTCGGTTGATTACAGCGAAGATCGCGTGTTTGAAATTGCTTGTTTTTTTCTTTCTCCATCTCCAAAGTGTCTCGTTCGCATCGGGTCACATGGTCGAAGCCCCCGGCTGCGTTTCTTATTTCAATTTTTTCAATCTGAAGTCTTTCCAGATAAAAAGCGTCGACTAAATGCTTCATGACAAACGCGTCCCCGGGGGTTTTTCAGCCGTTATCAACTCGGCGTGATGCGACCCGAGGTCACAGGTTTGATCCACTTAGTCGACCGACCGCCGTCCCTTGAGAAGCGCGTGAATTAAAAGCGCATTATCTAAAAAGAAAAAGTGAAGTGCTGGCGCGACTCATTACATTCTGCTGCTGTAATACGTTTTGACTCCGGGAGGAAGAATGAGACCGTTCTCCGCTGCAGCCTGTTGTTAGTATTCCCTCGCCGCCTCTCCATAGGTTCTCCGTCACTCCTGGCTCTCACTCCTCTAACAGCCCCATCAGTCTAACGAGATGCGAGCCTTAATGACAAAGTGGTATTTTTGGCAACACTATTAGCTGTCTGTGTTGTATAATTAAACAGATGCAACTGTACATCGACGTGCTGAGAGTGTGCAGAACCACACATACACGCGTGCGCGCAGGCCCTTAGATAAAAGATACTCGTGTTGTTCATTGAGAATCCGAATTTAATGAACCTGTACCGTTTCTAATGCTGGGAGCCTCGGGGCATTATCATTTCATTTCATCCTCTGCATGAAGCCTTCGTGTGCGGGAGGGGGGACGGGCCGACGCCCTCATCTCCGGTGTGCCATCCCCACAAAGGTCGCACGCCACTCACGTCTCACAGACTTTTTTCTCTCGTGGCTTTGTCCCTTTTCAGAAATTCTGCAAGTATGTTTTCAGGGCGTCCAGGAGAAAAAGTGTTTTCTGTCTGGGAGAGGAGCTCCCTTCTCTCTGGACTTTGGTCTTTTTTACTTTGCAGACTTTTTGACATACACAAAAAACTGAAGAAAAAGAAAAAAACCATGGTATGTCTCCTTTAAATACAAACAGACGAAACATATACAAGAGAAAAAACGCCTATTGTTGCAAATCCGCACACGGAAAGCCCGGCTGCTCCACGCTTTAGTGTCCGAATGCTCCGTCGCCGCGTTTTGGAATTCGAATTCGCTCTGGGAATTTCGGAAGTTGATTGCCGTCAAGGGAAACGTGTCGGAGTTGCCGAGCTGCGACGCGTCGGAGCGAGAGCGGGAATGGAAAGGAAGGGCGATTTAACGCCGCTGCAATTCCCCCGACCTCCTGCGGTGCAGGGGGTTGTATTCCGGGGGCTGCACGTAGCGAAAAGCGGCATCTCGGCCGAACTTCCAACCGTCGCAGGGGAACGAGCCGAATGTGTTTCTTTCACGACACTGCCGACCGGACGACCCTTGCGCTCCGTGCGACTCATCTTTTTGCTCGGCGTCGGTGCCGTGGTTGTGACCTCCGGGGGGGGGGGGGACCCGTTGGCACCCGTTGGCACGGCGTGGAGTTCTCCGCTCCCGCGGGCCGGATCGACACTGATGATGTCCGTTCGTGCTCTGAAGATTTAAAACAGGACAGCTCTACCGAGTACTAGAAAAAACACCAGGATCTGATTTGTTTTTGTGGCTCTGCAAGCTCCGAGGTGTCGTCTGCTCACGCCTTGTGCTGCACCTCATTTCTCCTCATAGTCGGTCGCAATCGCCTTGTCATGTACTGAAGTGCACAAGGTCTCGCTAATTAGTCCGGTCATCATTATAATTACCGATCACAGAGGACGCGATTGGGAAGGTTAGGCAAGGCATCCTGCGCCCGAGTCCAGGCTGAATAGGTGATTATTCCTTTTCTAGTCGAGAAACCAGGAGTTCCTGGTGCAGGGTTTCTGTTGCTGCCTCTCTTTGTTGGTTTGATCGTTTGTGTGTGTGTGTGTGTGTGTGTGTGTGTGTTCAACCCCCGGCAAGGTACGGATCTTCTCAAGAATGCTGCTCATTCGCTCGTAGCAGAACGTGGACAGAGAAATTCTGCGGAATCTCCGCTTCTATCCGATTGTCCTCAGCGTTTGCCGTGATCGGACAGTTCACTGAACCTTTCCCGCGCTACTTGCCTCTCCTGGACAGGTGAAGCTGAGGGCACCCGCCGTCTTGTCTCTGTTGCCTGTCCAGCAAAGCGGACAGGGTCACTGGATTTGGAAATGAGTTGTTGGTCTTAGCTGCACTGTGTGATTTTGACGCCTCGCTGAGCGCCCGCGTCAGTTCTTATTTGTCAGATCGCGGAACAAAAACTGCCCGGACGTACGTACGGTCGGGCCCCTTTACCAGGTCGCTTTTGCTGCACAGCGCGAGTCGTGTCGAAAGCCCATATCCAGCAAGAGGTTTTGCTTTAGGTTGCGTTGCTGCACAGTGATGCACACGCACAGATAAGATTGTTACATTTAAGATGCTGCGATGGAATCATGCCCAGCTTTGGATTGTGTTATCTGCAGCGCAGAGCCACTTGCACAGGACGCATTGAAAAAACAATAATTGCACAGCGTTGCGTGAGGGTTTTTTTGCCTTTCTTTTTTTATGGATTTCCCAGATTCCCATTATTGACTCGCCACATTGTTGTTTTTGCTTTGTCTTTCAATTTTATCACCATACTCAGTCACTGACTGTATCAACAACAATGACACTCAGCACTGGGCGTCATGCCACGCGCATGAAATCTCCAGAAACAATTCATTGTTCCAGGGAGGTGGTTCAGCATTGAAATATGAAAAACAAAGGACACAGAAGACTGTCAGCCCATCGCCCACATCGTTGTGTTTTATCATTGCATCTCCGTGCAATCATGTAAGAGAAACTCCGATGCTCAATTTGATTTTAAGCTGCCTAGTGGTTGAGCTTTAAATCAATAGAACATATCAAGCATCACTTGTTGTCAGTGAGCCCTGGTTTTTCCCCAAGAGTTTATTGTACTAAGTGATCAAGTATCAATTCAGTGTCTGTCCATGAACATTGAGGAGGTCTAGTTTGTTTTGTTGGTGTTGCTATATCGTATGTTTAAAATGGCGAAGTTTGATTTTTCTGGGACTAAAACTACTGATTACCGCTCTCGAAAACTTGGACGGAGACGAAGCTCCCCTGTTTGAATCTGTACTCAGCAGCTTTTAGAAATACAATCCTGAGCTCATGAAACATTATAGAAGGAAGTTAACAGAGATGGCTATGGTGCATGTCTGCTTGTATTCGGATACAAGTGGCCAAAAGTTATCCTCCCCTGTAGGGTGGCTGGGTTGAGCAGATCAGACATAGCAGGAGTAGAGCCGCTGCTCCTACACGTCGAAAAGGGGCCAGTTGAGGTGGTTCGGGCATCTTGTTCCTCCATGGCGCCTTCCATTGGAGGTTTACCCGTCGTGCCCCCAACTGGGAGGAGACCCAGGGGTAGACCCAGAACTTGCTGGAGGGACTACATATGCTATCTGGCCTCGGAGCGCCTTTGGATGCCCTACGAGGAGCTGGAAAGCCCGTGTGGGGAAACTACGACTAATGGCTATGACCTACAGTACAACTGGATTATAGTGGCATATGGTATCATAAAATGTCCTGCTGTCCGGCTGACTTCCAGTAGTACCAGTAGCTCCTCCCAATTGAAAACTCCATTTTATTTTGGCCCTCCCCATATTGCCCCATAAACACAGTGAATGTCGTTATGAGAGTTAATTCTTTGCCCTCCCCTAGCTTTCGCAGTGAATAGACAATTAAAGCCACACATGAATGCTTCCCAACTTTTTAGACCTTTTTTCCCCTTTTCATCTCTGCCTGAGGTCTCCTCCTTTGTCGCAGCTCTGCAGTTTGGCCTTACGGCTGACTAACTGGTTCCTGCTTTAATGAATGTGGATAATGGGCAGTCTAGTAAATAGCCCTGATTGCTCTTATCTTCGGGCTAATGATGTCTTGGGCTCTTTTCAATTAAGGTGGAACCAAGGTCACTTAAAGGTTTGCTTCAGCTCAGCCATTCAGCTTCATTAATGAGCGTATTCATTAATGCCCCAGCCACAGGTCCCTGAAGCACATGCTCCGCTCTGCTCTTTTTATCTGCCATAAACTAATTAAGAACTTATTAATTCTCCACAACAGTTTGGGCCTTGGATCCTCTCTACAGAGTGCCTCTCTGTAGTGGTTTTGGCGCTGGTTTTGTCTGTGTGCGAGACTGAGGACATTTCCAACGTTCCAGACATGCTTTTTCTTTAAAAATCCCTCGACTCGGTTTTTTGTTGACACAGAATTTAAGAGTAGCAAGATGTAATGGAGGTGCTTATAAATACATTCACCAAGCACTTCACTGGGAACACCAGACCTCCCAATTTGCTCTCAGAACAGCTGCAGTCTTTCTTAGCATGGATTCCGCAACATATTTTGGAGCATTTCTGTGGGATTCTGGTCATGTAGATTTGTCCGTTACACTCATGCTCCTTTCTGTTTTGCCACATCGCAAAAAGGTTCTGTCGGATTCACATCTAGTCAGCAACAATGCTCCGATAGGTTGTGGCATTTGAATCAAGATTGATTGGTGTGGCGGGGGCCTAAAGTGTGCCAAGAAAACACTCCCCGCCCCATTACACCTCCATTACCACGGGCCTGGAGGCCTGGACTGTTGACACAAGGCAAGTTTGGACCGATTGAGTGTTCATCAGACCTGGGCAATGTTTGTTTTTTTCCATTCTTTAAAACTGTCCAGTCTTTGTGAGCTTGTGTCGACTTTAGCCTAAGATTTCTGTCCTGATTTCTTTCTTTTTTTCGCTGTTGCAGGAAGACCTGGATATTTGCCTCAAAACTTGGTGGAGACCAAAAGTGTGGCTAAAGTAGCTAAAGAGCTTAAGTGATTATTCGTGTTAAACCTGTCAAGAGACTAGAAACACAACGTGTGGAAGCAACCGAATGTTAGCAGAATTTTTCAGAAGGAAATTGTTTGCTAATAGTTGTTTGCTAACACCTAATGACGCCCTATGACAAGCTTATGGCTACGTAAGCAAGATGGGCTACGTTACATGCTAGCTAGCTAGACCTGCACTCAGATGGTTGCGTTTTTTATTCTTTGCACTCTAGCACAGTTACCTTGTTAGCAAAATAAATATTTATTATCTTTATGATAGGCTAGATACATACCTACACCCTAAACTGCAAGTTTGGAGTTTGTGCAGTCATCTTATCAGAGCAAAGCTGTGGCCAAAGCCGCTAAAGAGTAGAGTGATTATTCATCGTAAACTTGTCAGGGTGACTGGAATTACAACTTGTGAATGCTAATGAATGTTAGCTGGATTTGTCAGAAAGAAGTTGTTTGCTAACAACTTTATTAGATATGGGGACTAAATAGACTGCGCGAGCTAGCTAGCTGGACATTTTCCAAAATGGCTGCATTTGTCTTTTACTAATACTTCATATTCATTGTCGTTATGATAACCAAACAGGCTAAAATAATTTGATCTCAAATCAAGGAAAATGCTAAACTTTTATCAGTCAATCAGTGAGGCTGAATACATCGACATGGCGCTAAACCCCAAGTGTGGAGGGCATCGTGTCGTCCTGTAGCCGCTGACTGGACCGTCTTGAATGTCTCTTCACTTATTGTGACAACTGTGTGCTCATCAGATTTTTTCCGCCACCTGCTGGCACATTGCAATCTGTCAAATTGCATATTCCCCGGCACATCGTTTGATTTGGGCATGAACAAGGAGCCTTCAGCTGCTTCCCCCACCAACTATCGTTCTCATTCTATGTCTTGCGGTAGAGCTGGGTTCACTCTCTTTATTTCCGTTTGACTGCAACAAGTTCATTTGTTGTCAGACCAAAAGAAAGAGAGAGAAAAGAAAAAGAGCCTCAAGGTTGCTCATAACTCTGACTCGTGTGCCCCCCCCCCCCCCCCCCGACCCCAGAGCTCCTCCCTGTGCTGTTGCAAGTGTGCAATTCACCACCGTGTCTCGGGCTCCATTTTTATCTGTCACATTCGTTTTGTGGTTGATGGCCGCCGATGCTCGGCTCATTAGGAATTCTCGCCCTCCTCCTCCTCCTCCTCCTGCTGGCTGCTGCGACTCTGACTCACGTTCGTCCTTGACTGACAACCCCCCCCCCTTTCTATTCACCAGTTTGCCATTTGTACTTCCTCTGATTTCTTATGCTTCTTTATCACATCCCCACGTTAAAGTCCTTTTCAAATTTCAAGTTTTGTGTCATTTTGTCCTCATTTTCGATAAATTGCTCCCCGATTCCTGTGTTATTGTTTCTGACAATGTCTCCCCCCCCCCCCCCCCCCCCCCCCCTCTCTCTCTGCCTCTCCCTCCCCGTAGGAGCTGGTGGGCAGCAACCCTCCGCAGAGGAACTGGAAGGGAATAGCGATCGCCCTTCTTGTCATTCTGGTCATCTGCTCGCTGATCGTCACCTCCGTCATCCTGTTGACACCAGGTACCCGCGGCGGGGGAGGGGCCACAACACCATACACTCTGCTCTGTTTACACGGCCATTATTATGCACTGACATGCCCATTAGGTTTCGCAATCAATCTCAGCGCGAACGGTGCAAAAGCGTAGTGTGTGTGTGGGTGTGTGTGTGTGTGTGTGTGTGTGTGTGTGTGTGTGTGTGTGTGTGTGTGTGTGTGTGTGTGTGTGTGTGTGTGTGTGTGTGTGTGTGTGTGTGTGTGTGTGTGTGTGTGTGTGTGTGTGTGTGTGTGTGTGTGTGTGTGTGTGTGTGAGAGAGTCTGTCCTTGGCTGCAGGTCTGTGCTCTCGTGCAATATTTGCAGTGTCACCCACAGTAATGTCACCGTTAACTTCCACATGGGCACTCTTGCTGTAACGGCCACGTTTATTGAAGGTCAGTAAACCTTATTGAAGTCGGCCCGCGCGACACCGCCTCCTTTGCGAATGCAGTTTCCCATCTGCCTCCTTCGCTTAGACCCCTTCCCTCTCCTAGCTCACGCTAGGTGTGTGTGTGTGTGTGTGTGTGTGTGTGTGTGTGTGTGTGTGTGTGTGTGTGTGTGTGTGTGTGTGTGTGTGTGTGTGTGTGTGTGTGTGTGTGTGTGTGTGTGTGTGTGTGTGTGTGTGTGTGTGTGTGTGTGTGTGTGTGTCTCTTCATTTTTTATCTTCTGCCCGGCGAAGACCTCGGCGCGAGAGCAGGTGTCAAAGCAGCGAGGCCTAAAACGACCCGTTCCCGTCCCGCGGCGTTTGTTGTGGACACGGATCAGGTCGAGCTGTTTCATGTGCCGCTGCCCAACAAGGGGGGCCGGCGGGGGGCCGGGCAGGCGGAGGCTCCGGGTCGCACCTGGCCCCTCGTCCGTCCTGGCGCCTCCCTGCCCCGTGTGCTCAAACGGAACTACTCTTCCACAACTCTGAGGTCTCCGGGTTTGTTGAAGAAGAGCGCTTTTTATACTATTTGTATTTTAGATACTTTGGGGATATTAGAACGTGTTCCGACTGCATAAAATCCAGTTCTGGAAGTTGCCGTGGATTAATTAGGCGTCTTGAAGCCGCTCAGATGAGCTGCAGGATGCTGCAGCTCCATAAATCATCCCTCAAGGACAGAAGTTTGTTTGTGCAGATAGTTGATTTTACCCCTTCTGTGGGTTATCGCTCCTGGGGGGGGTCTGTTAATTAAACCCCTTCGATTCGGCAAAGTGGAAACTTATTTTGGTTTTACCTTTCAGTAAAGTTAAGGTCTAAAGTTCACTCTTAAACACGTTTGTGTTTAGCATACAAATGCTGCGAATGCTCCGACGACCTGTTTTTAGTGATGACGATTCATTTTCACAGAAATGTGATCCAGATCAGGTTCAACTAAGACAAACATTTGTTTTGTTTTTTTTACTTTAAACTATAGTTTAGGTTCCTTAGCTCAACATTTGGATATGGATATCTTTTTCTATTCGTAATGTTAGACTGACTTTAGTATTTCGATGTCGTAGGCTGTATAATAAACTCAAAGACCACCGGCAACTGTTAATGTCAAATACTTACCCGTGTGTCACTCGAAGTGCCGGTGAGACATTGCGAATCAATCCAACCTAAATGTCAATGTGACAACTTTGACCCCGACCATTTGTTTTGAGTGGCTCTTAGTGACGACTCCATCTTCAAGAGTATGAAAAAAAAAAATGTAGCCTATAAATTACAACTGGCTTATTTGAACTTTGAATATTATATTTCCTCACTTGGAGAGTAAAAAAAAAAGGATCCACCCCCTGACACAGCTTAAGGTGATTATTATTCGTTATCATGGTATGGGAACAATTTAACATGTACAAGTGTCCTACAATCAAAACCAATTTAGTAAATGGTGGAACATCATCTGAAACGCCCTACTTCTCCCCTTTTTATTTTCATAACTCAAAAAATGATATATGATGAAAAACCTTGGCTGCTGTGAATCAATGTTAAAGCCTCTTTGAAAAGGGAGAATTGACACAGCACACAAGATCTCAAGGCCGTTTGTGTTTCTCTTTCAAATTTCAGATATTAAATCAAAAAACAGGAAGATTAAGCTTATTTCAAAGAAGGGGAAACAAACACGCAGATATTTGCGCGGCCTTTGGAAAAGAACTGGGATGTTTCGTACGTTGAACATTTACGGACTATTGCGCGGAAACCAGTTTCTCAAGATACTCGGGAAACCAAAAATAAAAAATCCGCTCCACCATCAGTTGCGTTCAGCGACGGGGTTTTACTCGAGTGGCAACGCGCCGTGACGTCACCCACCGGTTTGTGAGCGGCACGTTTTGAAGCCTCGAGTTTTTTTCGCATTTTTGCCAGCGCCATCTTTTCCTTTTTGGAACCAGAAGTGGCCATATTTTGAGGGAACTCCCCGTGGGAATAGTTTACTGACGTTGTAATTAGATAAAGTCCTCTTCTCATAGACTTGTGTACGAAGAACCAGTGGAGCCGCCCTCTGCTGGTCATTCCGGAGAACACAGGCGTCGGGCACTCGCGCATTGGCTTCACTCATACGTCCATTTTTTATATACAGTTAATGGTCTACGAGTACGTTTGCATGCTTTGTATTCTAATACTGATCATATTGTGGGATATGCCATTAATTGCATCATATTAATATCCCTGATTTCTTATCGTCTGCATCCAACTTTGACTGTGTTGCATCACAACCACTTTAATTTTGCACTGACGGACTTTTATTGGAGCCGCAACAGTTAATCAATTAGTAATCGATTACTGACATAATCACCGACTATTTTCATGATTGATTATCAAGTGGGTTATTTATGCTAATCACGACTTATGAATTCAGTATTTAAATATCCCCTGCTAAACCTCCCTCATCTGATGGAGGCCGCGACGTGTGTGCACTACTGCGTTGCACCCGCGGCCTATACACGCCGATAATCACACACTCGAAAAAAAAAAAAAGACAAAGCGACGCGCCGAGCAGATGCCTTCAAAGGTGTTTCTGTCCCCCGTGGTGAAATCACAGAGGAGCCGAGGGATCAGTCGAAGTCTGTCCGTCTGTTTGGCACAATATCACACGCTGATCGTGCATATCGGGAGGAACGATGCGAGTCGCTGTTATGTCTCTCGCAATTTCACAACACTTTGATTAGTGGACAGAAACGCTCCTCTGCTGGACTTTGGCAGAAAAAAGCCATTTTCTGTCACTGACCTGACGATGTGACAGGTGCAATATCGTCGCCGTCGCTCAAAGAATGTTGAATTTCACCTGTCTTCTGTATGAATGAAGATATATGCATGTGGTACAGGAGCTTGTATTAATAAGCTTTTATTTATTATGTTCGACTCCAGCACCAGCCGCTGTTTTGGGTTTCAGCCCAAAAAAAAACGAAAAAACATTTTCATTATTCAGGATTCCAATAGGCGCTTTTAGTCCGGCTGCCGATGCCGAGGCTCTACAACACCCAGGAATTTTTTTCTCCGAAAATAAATGACACAACATTTGAATTAATAATCCGACGTGCGCGGTCATAGCGGTCACGGCTTGTTCCTGCCGCTGCTTTCACTGCCCCTTCCCCTTCCGCCATCTCACATGGCTCGTAGCCGTTATGAATATATTTATGTTATGTTCCGCTGTTTCCTCGAAAAGGGAATTTAATAACCTTGGTCACCACGGAATATATCTGTATACCATTCTGCGATGCAGAAGCGCCTGTCCCTCTTTTACTCACCTTTTCTTTTTCCCTCTCTTGTGTGTGTATACTGACAAGACGGAAAATAGATGTTACCGTACACAGAAAATGGCAGCTGCGACATGGACGTTGACATCACGGCTCTGATCGCCATAGAAACGAACAGCGTGTCCATCAACTGCACACCGCGTCTTCGTCGGAGGTCGCCTGCGCCGGAGATTGAAAACCTCAAAGCATTTTATGTGTCGCCGCTAAAGCGAAACAAAAACTTCAAATTGAGTTCGCTCGGACTGGAAACAAAGGACACTCGTAAAAAATAGTTTTATATATATATATATATGGGGTTTTTTTATCCTCCCAGAATGCGTACGGAGGTGAAATGAGTCATATTTTTCGGGTGCGGGCGATGATACGATTGAGCATTGATGGATGAAATTGAGCCGGGATGAGTTGCGCGGACGCGGCGGCTGTAAACACGCACGTGTCTGCTCTGACGATCGGAAGACGCTCCGCTCCTCGTCGAAGGCCCCCGGGGAGGTTAAGACTGTTATTATGAAGATTATTTTTTTACGTTTCTCTGTCTCAGCTCTTTACTCTTTGAAAAGTGGAAAAAGAGTTGCAACCTGCAGGAATGAGTTGTGGAGACGCGGCCGGGGTTCAAAGTGTGTTGAACATTAAATATTCCCTCAGATTTTGGCTTTCGCCTTTGTTGCCGTGGTTACATTTTTTCCCGTTTCAACCATATTTTACTATATTAGATGTGCCTTTTCCACCCAGCAAGAATCTGTCAAGTTGCCGTGCGCACATATAAATAATATCTTCACACGTTTACCTGCATCTGTCCGTACGTCTGATACACGCCATGTGTCTGCCGCTATTTCACCCACAGCGCTTTCCCTCTTGGATAGCTGCGGAGCGTTTCATCTGTAAGCGCTTCGTCAGTCGAGGGAGTCCCCTGTAATTGCTGCACGCGGAGGCGGCTCATGTTCATTTTCCTCCCGTGTTTCCTCTCTGTGCAGGCGAAGACGACCGTCTGGCTCTCAAGGGCAAGGTGACCGTCGGAGACCTCTTCAGGAGAGACTTCAAGGTCCACGACCCCCACGCCAAATGGATCAGCAGTGAGTAATCCCGTCCAACTGAGGCTGTGTTAAAGTACAGTGTCCTCACGCACACAATGGGCGGACAAAGGAAATATTGGACACACCTGGCCTCTATGGAACATCTGGGTTTCATGTTTTTTTTCCATTTCTTTCCGTCCAAACAGGCAACTTGTCGTGCCAACACCTTCATAATTAAGTATTTCAGGGCTTTGAGGAACTTAATTTACCCCCTGGTTGATTCAATTTGCCCCATGCATCTTTAAAATGGTGATAACGTCCCATCTGCAACACACAGAGAGCTTCGTATTGACCTGACTGGACAGTTAAGAATCCCCATTACTACTCCCGGACCAATCAGAGTCGAGCAGGGTCACCGCAAAGTTACACTGGGGGGGCGGGGAGAATTTGACATCTGTGGTTCCGCCGGTATCTGAGGTACTGAAGAGCAGATGTGCCGCTGCGCAAAGAAGCCGAAAAGAAAATGGAATTTTCTTTTTAAAAAAAAAAAAGGTGTCGCGGCAACAACACAAATCTGCGCCGCCGGTCTGATCCGACGCCTCGCGGAGGGGAGGCGCGCTGTGTCACGAATACATAGTGACCAAACACAAATAGGTACAGCGCCACGTCCCTCCGGGGGCTCAGCCTGTGCATGATCTTTCGTGTGTGTGTGTGTGTGTGTGTGTGTGTGTGTGTCCTTGCCGTCTGACATTCCTCCCTACCATGTAATCCATATGCTTCAATAGTCGCCCAATTACATGAAACCACAACCCTCATTCTTCCTCGATCAACGGCCGCGTGCAGCGGATGCTGCTGCGCTGTTGTGACAATTCATCGCCGCCAATTTCAGATGCTTGTTGTTATGATTTTATTTATTTTTTTTATAGCCGGGCTGTGACAGTGTAAACCGTGGCAGCGCCGCCGCAGGGAGCCAACGTCAGGAGAGTCTTTACTATGTCTCGTATCAAAAAGGGCGACTTGATCCCGCCTCAGCGAAAAAATAATCACAGCGTCCGGTTCACTGTCACAGAGGAGCAAAGAAACCAGAGAATATTCATATTGAAGAAGAAGAAATCAGAGAATTTTGCCTCTTTTTTTTTCATAAAAACTACTTGAAGCGATTAATCGATTATCAAAATAGTTGGTGATTAATTTAGTAGTCGATTACTAATGGATTAGCTGCCGCGGCTCTCATCATGTACGATCATTATATCATGATATAATAACATCATAACGTGTTATTCACAGTGTCCCCTTGAACCTCTGAGTGATAATTCCTCATGCACAAAGAAAAGAGAGGCGCTTTGTAATGATCCATACGCACGACGCCTCGTCATCCGCCCTTTCATCTCCGCCTGTTTTGTGCCGTTGACAAAAAGCCACTTTGGATGCGGAGGCATATTTTTAGTGTGTCATTAGAACACGGCCGACGAGGAGGAGAGAGAGAGAGAGACGGAGAGGGAACAGGAGGAGGAGGAGGAGGATTATTTCGTCTTTGTTAGTGTGTGTGAGTCATTTTTTAACTGGACCCAGAGCTCCGCCCACCCGCTGCTCGCTCTCAGGACCGGGGCGTAGGATTTGTAATAGTGGCTTCTTTTTTTTCCCTGAGTGGGGGGGCTGTGATTGAATTCTTTTTTTAAAACCTAATTTACCTTCGGCTTAATGTTGTTCCCCCCCCCACTCGCTCCCTCCACCTCTCAATCAATTCCCTGCAGAGAGACCCATTATAGCCCCAAGCATCCTTAATGATCATTTATTCCACTTTTTATACCAAGAAAAATTGCTTCATCATGTCCCGTCCAACAGTATTAACTTAGATAGATATATATCTATATCTATCTATGTTTATATATATCTATATCTATCTATATATATTTATATATGTCTATATCTATCTATATATCTATACATATCTATATCTATATCTATATAGATCTATCTATCTATATTTATATATATATATATATATATATATCTATATCTATATCTACATCATCTAATCAACCAGTCTCAGGATGTTTCCAGACGTGAACTCCGGAGTTTCCCTTTCACATTAGGCGAAGCGTGAGAGTCAGAAGCGGCTCCTACTGTACCAACATTATTTTGTTTCTTTCATGAAGTTAAAGTTCGACAACACTGTGGTTTTGTGGCGACGCTCGTAAGAGAACTCTAAAAGGTACGTATGGAGTCTACGGTCAAGATTTCTCTGCGAGTTTGCAAAATGACAGATGCTTCACTCTGAAAGAAGAAGCCACGTCATCATTTTCAATTGGCAGCTGAAGCGACGAACCGCCTTCGTTGCGGGACGATATTTTTGCAAATCGATGTTTATTCTGTGTGTTGGTCAAACTTAGTCTTTTTAATTAATATATCTTAATATATCAAATTTTATTTTCCCCCTCATGTACTTTTGTCCTCCTTAAACGTGCTTCTCTATTTAAAATCATTGTTTCCTAGTGGTGGTAATTATTGTGTGTTTTCGTGTCCAGTAAAGTCAACTTCATCATCAGCGCTCTCTAGATCGGTATCCTGATCGCGTTCGGACACTTTGAGTCTCGCAGGTCAGGTCACCGCTGAAGTCTCACATATGCCTGTTTGGCGCCCCCCCCCCCAAACACTACATCTGAATCGCAGGCGTCGACATCGTTCTCGCCGCGCCAAGGTGACGTCGGCCCTGTGGGACACACGGTGCAGCTGCTCCCTCCGCTGAAATGGCTGCATTCCTCTTGTTGTTCGCCGCCGCCCCCGGGGACGCCGCTCGTCTCGCTGATGTTTTGTTAAATTGGGGGGGGGGGCCATTTATAAAGCGCTCGACCGCTGGCGACCAACCTGAAGTGCCACCGCCGTGACTTTGAGAGGGACTGTCGTCGCGTGTGTGTGTGTGTGTGTGTGTGTGTGTGTGTGTGTGTGTGTGTGTGTGTGTGTGTGTGTGTGTGTGTGTGTGTGTGTGTGTGTGTGTGTGTGTGTGTGTGTGTGTGTGTGTGTGTGTGTGTGTGTGTGTGTGTGTGTGTGTGTGTGTGTGTGTGGAATTGCCTTGTTTCTGAAATGATGCACAAGCTCTCATCTCGGACGTTTCCGCAGAGCGATCACCTCGGAGGAGATTAGCGAGTCGTCTCTCTCCCTTATTGACTTCTCGCAGCTCCGCTCTCGTGACGCCACGCCAGTAATGGCGTTGAAATGTCGCCCGTTTACAGAGTTTTTTCCTCTTTCCGACGAGTCTTCATCTCAACCGATGAGACGCACCGAAATTAGACCGCATACACACATGTGCGCGCGCACACACACACACACACCAAACTGTTACGTATCCAGTTTCCCTGACGCGTCGCAGATAATCAGACTTTGTCAAACGGCAGCGCTACAGGAGGCAGCAGCTGTAAATATTCACGCGGACTGATTTTTAATCTGAAAGGACGCTCACATCTCTGCCTGCGTGAGGCCGAAGAAGAGAATTCTTTTGACAGAAACGAGCTGTCACAACATACGGATGTCGTTCGGGGTCTTAATCCCATCGGGGAGGCGATGACGATGACGAGGAAGAAGAAAACAACATCATCCGACGCAGAACAGACTTCAGAATGATGAGGTTCCTTCAGATCGCTGGTCTCTCAGCTCCGCGCCTGCGAAACAACAAGCCGCCATCTGACGAGCCGCCGCTCGTCTTTCATCCGACTTCTCAACGACAAAACCTCCGAGAACAGCGATGCCACCTCGGGAATCTTTCCCGGAAAAATGGCGATTAGACCTTCCTCCCTCTCTTCCAGCGACGAAGAGGAAACCAAACGCGCCCTTATGATTCTCGTCTTGATTACTGTACATCGTGTCGCTTTCTTTCATAATTTTCACGAGCCAGAACAAAGTGGCAAACCCACCGTGACGACAACTAGACAAAGGACCTGGGGGGTGGGGGTGCCGCACCCATTGGACGGCACCAGCTGTCAATCGCGCTGCATCCGGGACCACACTATTTTTGAAATGAACATCATGTTTTATTGGAGAGAAGACTGGAAACTAGAGATTGAACCGTGAACTCCTCGGGGAAAAAGGTTCACCGACGTTATAAGTCAAGGGAGAAGTAGAGTCGCTTCCTCGTAGACTTCTGTAGAAACAACTGGCGGAGTCGCCCTCTGCTGGTCAGTCCCGAGAATACAGCCTTCGGGCTCTCTGCTTCATTTTATCCCTTTGTTTTTCTGTGTTTACTTTCTTCTCTGGGCACAAGATCGAATAAAGGAGTGAAGTCTTTCATCAGCCTGAGCTGCCGCTTTGAACGATGAGAGAAAGATGGAAATTATTTTCCATGAGAAAGGCTGTTTCACAATGGGAACTTGATTGCAGACGCGAGGAGACTAAATCATTTCTCACTTTGGTCGTCCGCAGCGGGGGCTCATTCAGGCTCATTCTGTTTTGTGGTTTTCACCTAGATTATAATCTTTTATTTCATTATTTGCCCGTATTCTAAACATTTTTCCCATCTTTTCCTCAACTCAAACATCAGCGATACGGGAGCGGCAGCGGCAAAAGCGCCCGACAGATACGCCGATGGAGTGATCGTCGACCTGCGAGGCAGCGGAGTCCAATCGGCAAACGCTTGGTCGTTCCTCGGGATTGATCGCGGCCGAGGTTACGGGGAGAGGGAATCGAGTTTATGATATTCTCTTATGAGCTGCTTTCAGGCGCAGTATACTTAGAGGGACCTCGCATTTACTTTGTGCAGCATGTTAAGATCATAATACTGGCATACGCTAAGTTATAGTGTGTTTCTGATTATGGATTTGGGTCATTTTACACCAAATGAAAATGTTTTTTCATCGCCAGCATTGCAAATAAATGGCTGTTTGTGCCCTCCATCGCTTTTCGCACGACAGATGTTTTCCGCTGCCTGTTTAAAGGTTGATCTCTCGTTGATGCTTCTTTAATGGACCCGTGTTGCCGGGGCATAAACTTTTATTTTCCGCAAATCTCGGCCGGGTTTATTGTTCCATCGTTACCTCGCGCGGCGCCTTTTTTTGCCGTCTCCTCCGGGTGCAGACTCGCTGGGCCGCCTGTGTTATTTACCGTACGCTTATTATCCAGGCGGCGATAATCGTTAGTTCCATTGTGCGGCGGTTTGCTGCTGACCTGTTTATATGGCGCCATGTCAAGAGTCACTGCGTGCTTCCTTCCGAGAAAGAAACACAGAATATTCTGACATTAAAGTGGCAGGTTTACGAGGAAACAAACTCGGATATTCTCTTGAGATTAAAGTGGTAAATCGACGTGAAAACAAAACACGCCTTTTTTTTTATCATAGATTTGCGACTTTATTCTCACAGAATATCCGAATTTGTTTTCTCGCTAATTTACGACTTAAATGTCAAAAATTCTGTTGTTTTTTTCTCTGAATATCCCCCACCCCCGCATTTTTATTTATTTTTTCATCCAATGGCCCGAATTCTCCGTCATATATAGCAATTGTTTATCATTTTACTGTATTTTTTACTCTTCTGGGTCTATTTCCTTATAAGAGCACTTATTTTAAGCACTTGTTAACTAAACAAAACTAATTGGGGAACACTCTCGACCGTTTTGAATATTTTGAACACCTCTTCTTTTTAAAGTATTTCATAAAAATACATAAATAAATGAATCACAATTCCTAGTAATAATTCAGTAAGATGTACTGAAACCGTCCTCAAGCTTCCCTTGGAGGGAGCCGGTGCAAAACCAGGACATTTGATCAAAATAGTTTTTTTCTGAACATTTTAACACCGCCCAAATATCCGTCGTTGGATTAACTATGTATGTTTTCATAATGAACGATTTTGAGGCTATATTGTGCTGAGAGTGGGGGGGGGGGTTAAACAAAGTGTCGAGCTCACAGAGGTTATTTAAGATCCAGATCCCCCTAAAAAAAACAACATTCTCTGTATTCTCTGTAGATTTTTTTTTTAATTAAAACTTTGATTTAAGGGTTTTACCAACCTATCATTTTTCTTCTGCGTATCTAAGTCAACGGGTGGGCAGAGATTTAAGACCTTGTTACCGCTCGGGAGACTTTTATTCAGCCGACCCGGCAGCGTCCGTCGCTCTTATCGGACCCAGTCATCAACGTCGCGACCTCGGGGGGGGGGGGGCCTGCAACGGGACAAGTGGAGGAAAAAAAAATCCCCTTCCATCCCCGAAACTTGACCTCGGTTCCCCGCGCAGCTCACAACAACACCTTTACCCAGACACCGCGCGGTGGGCCGCCTCGGACAGGTGATGCACGACGGCGGAGGTGAGGGCGTCGGAGGTGAGGGGTTCATTTAAAGTAGCCTTTCCATTTCCTCCCTTATCTCTTTTCCATCGCGCCCGAGGTGGGAGAGCGAGCGTCCGCGTCGTCCGCGTCGTCCCCTCCTCCTGCAAACTGTTCGGGGAAATCACCTGGCGCGGGGCGAGACAGACGCGTTTTTTTCCCTCTCGAGCGATGTACAAAGCGCGCCGACGTGAATGCAGCTGTTTCTTCAAGCCGCGGAGCGCGAACAGACGTGGGAGACTGCGAAAGAAGTAGATTAATAATAAAAAAAAAAGGAAAAGGCCCTTACTCTTATTGATTGCAGTGCAGCGGAAAGTAACTTCACTCCGTAGAGTCCATTTTTTCCTCCGCGTGGTAACAACTGGACTCTTCCGCGCTGTTCTGTCTTTTTAATTGAGCTGTCATATTGCACACGAGGCAGAAAGGGATTTTTTATTTTTGTTTCCTTATCATGGAGCTTATACGGCACAATGAATCCAGTCAGTGCCACAGCAAGTACTTTGGTTTTTTTTATGTGGGGGGGGGAGCTGTTTGCAGCTGGAAAAAAAAGCTTCTGTCGATGAATAATGCAAAATATTTCAATCCATATTGTAGATCTTTAGTTAATGTTGTGCAGAAAGTTTTCTACAAGCAAAAAAGAATTGGCTGAAGGTTCATCACAGAAAGTATCAGGTGGCTGAAACGGTGGAGTCCAGGTACGGTTACTATGCAGATCTTCTCATACTGTAGCATTTTCATACCAGTATTTATGGCAATTGACTTTTCTGTCTGACTCTGAAACCAGAGTTACACCCTTGCGTTGCTTTTTTGAAAATGTCGGAAGATATCAAATGCAGGAAGAAACTCTGTTGTAGACATTCATCACAGATTACAGACTCACTTCCTGAGTCGGCCGTCACATGTTGTCTGTAGTTTTTTGAAAGGTTATCAATGACGGTTTAAATGAGCTCACTTTAATTTGTTACATCCCAATGAACTAGATTATATCAATTTATTAGTTGGTAATGTCTTTTTTGTTGTTGTTGCCAGCCCACATGGATTTATGAGTCGGCGTAATTACGGAGTTGTGACAAGAACATCATTTCTTACCGAGTGCAAACAAAGAACTCCTCCCAATCTCAAAAGTTTTTATTAATAATCATCTAACCAGAATAACTCGTCGGCAATCAAAGACATTTTGCTCGAATCGTTTCGCCCTTCGATCACCAAATGACGAGAGGTCCTGCGGTGGCTCGTGGTGTTCTTCGTCGGCTGGTGTGTGTGGTCAAAACCCTCATGATCGTCTCTGTTCTTAGATCAGTGTTTTCATAACTGACAAAAACGGTGGACAGAGACCCTGAAAATAAGAAAAAAGGGGACACGACATATTCTATAGTCCATTGCAGATGAATCGAATATGATATCAAAACTGTCGCATTGGCTTCTCCTCTCTCATTTTCCTCTGTCTCACTCGAGTGTGTCGCCCGGTATCTCTGCCTCCCATCCTCCTCCCATCCTCCTCCCATCCTCCCATCCGTCCTCCCTGGACCGGGGCTGCGTTAGGCCTGCGCCCGGGGGCAGCAGGCTTGTATTAATAAGACACACTGCCATGGAAAAGGTATGGATCAGAGGAGGAACCGGTGCCCTAGGCTAACGCAACAACAACTGAAGGTGCGGGCGGAAGGAAGAGGAGAGCGAGGGGCGAGAGGGGGGAGGGCATCTAAGCCTTGCTGCGCCGTGTGAAGGGAATGAACATGGACATCGTCGTCCCGCCTCTATGGCGGCAGTGGACATGGTCACAGAGCCGGATCAAGCTGTGGGACGGGGACGCCGCCCCTGATGTGTCGCACGTTGGCACGTTATCTTAAATCGCACACACACACACACACATTATGCTGGAGTCTTTGGTTCCGCGTAAACTAAGGCGGCGTGACCAAAGTGTCTTCTTGACAACGATATCTGGAGCAAGGGATGGATGGAAGGGCAGGTATAAAGGGAAGCATCTGGAAGATCTGAGATGTAAAAGAGACGATCAGCGGGGGGGGGGGTTTCGGCGAGGGATAAAGATGTAAAGGGTTCCTTGAAGACGCGACGCAGTTCTCTGGGTTTGAAATGAAGGCCGCCCGCCACGTGAAAACAGAGTAAGTCACAAGGAGCGGAAATTAAAAGTCCTGCCAATCCCCCCCACCCCCCCGGACCACTGATTTATCTCCATTATTATCTTTCTTTTTCCTTTTCCCCCCAGTCGGAGCACCAGCGTCTGCAATTACAATTTCCTATATATATATATATATATATATATATATGAAAGTAGACCGTTTATCAAGACGCCGAATGGAGTCAAACCGAAATAATGGATCATGGTGGGAGCAGCGGCACAATGATTTCCACGCAGTCCATTCTGTGCTCTTAGTTAGTATTCCAGTGGTTTTTCTCAAAAGGAGACAAAAGCGTTTGGCCATCTAAAAAAAAAAAAAAAAAGGAAACGTCTGAAAGTGCTCCCCCAAGCACGTTCTGAATTAAAAGCCATTGTGATGGTAATTCCGTCACCTCTAATGGACAATTAGATGTGCCAGCAGATAGCGCGGCGCACTCTGCATGACAATCTCCGGGCTCTAATTACCTCGCCGAGCGGCGTGGCTGCCCGTGTGCCCGTACGGATCGCCGAGGCAATAAGACACGGGGGGAGCGCGGATAGGTTGGAGGTGAACGAGGGGCCGGTCGCGCCGTGTTTAACTTCTCCTTCCCCCTGATAAAGGGCCTGATGGATGGGGAGCTGTGTGAACTTCTGTCCGTCTGGTTCGTAATGGCTCCCTTCAAGGGGTTTTTGTAGCTCTCGTATTCAGATATAATGAAGGCAGTGCCTTATTTTTGCCGACAGCGGGTCAAAACCCTGGAGCACTTTACTTAATCCTCAGAGTCGGAGGATGAAAAGTTCCCCCTCTCTGAAGGCAACATCGCTCTCTTGTGTTGGACAGGAGGCGATTTGAATCCAACACACGCTTTGGAAAAATTCCGCGAATATATCCTCGCGGTCCGCTAGCCGTCGGTTCTACGTGTGTAGCCCTGGCTCTGTAAATTGCACATCACTCCCCGAAACCCTTAGAGACGTGCTAGCGACAAACGCTACGACTCGGGGCTTCTGGCCTCGTGGTTAACGCTCTCCCGTTCTCCAAAATCGCTCACTGCCCTTTAAAGGACCTGAAAAAGAAAACCTACGTTCTTAATCATCCAAAGGCCTTGAATCTGGAGCAACCGAGGTTCTGAAGAAGCCTCGTAGACAAGAGGCGAGAAAAGTCCAGTCGCTCCCGAGTCTACGCCTTTTGGCTAACGACGACCTGGACGAATGAGAATCTCAACAGACACGTACTCAATCGAACTTCGTGAGTGAGTCTTACGTGAATTGGGTCCAGGGTGTAACCCGTCTCCCACCCAGTGTCCGCTGGGATTGGCTGCCATCCCCTTCGCGACCCTTAAAGGATAAAGGGTTATAGATAATGGATGGATGGACTATAGGGTTATAGATAACGGATGGGTGGGTTATAGATAATGGATGGATGGATTATAGGGTTGTAGATAACAGATGGAGGGATTATAGGGTTATAGATAATGGATGGATGGAATATAGGGTTGTAGATAACGGATGGATGGATTATAGGGTTATAGATAACGGATGGGTGGGTTATAGGGTTATAGATAACGGATGGATGGAATATAGGGTTGTAGATAACGGATGGGTGGGTTATAGGGATATAGATAACGGATGGATGGAATATAGGGTTATAGATAACGGATGGATGGAATATAGGGTTATAGATAACGGATGGATGGATTATAGGGTTATAGATAACGGATGGATGGAATATAGGGTTGTAGATAATGGATGGATGGATTATAGGGTTATAGAGAACGGATGGGTGGGTTATAGGGTTATAGATAATGGATGGATGGAATATAGGGTTGTAGATAATGGATGGATGGATTATAGGGTTATAGATAACGGATGGATGGAATATAGGGTTGTAGATAATGGATGCATGGATTATAGGGTTATAGATAACGGATGGATGGATTATAGGGTTGTAGATAATGGATGTTGAAGGAAGCAACATTCAAATATTTGGTTGCATAACCGTCGCTCGCGATATCGTAATCAATTCAAGTTTGTTTCTCTTCTTTCAGCCTCGTCTTCAAGAGGTGAACTGCTGCTTTGTTGATATAAGGTCCGATGATTTGTCTTGAGCAGCTTGCAACGTTCCCCCTTTCCTCACAGTGTATGCGTTAGCTCAGTGAATTTCTCTGAACTGGTCAATTGAGGGACAAAATGTTTCCGTAGACTTCTGAATTGGTTCTCCTCCTGCCAGGTCGTCCCGGAGCTTTGTGTTGCTCCACACTTTGGCCTTTACGTCACTTCGTCAGAGGTTCATGTTGATCTCCTCAGTCCATACACACCTTGGTCTTTAACCCTCTATATATCTGCTCTCGACGTTGTCTTCGAAGGTGTGGATTTGTGATTCCTTCTCTCCTGCCCTAGTGGAGGTCGGAGGATGATGTCAGCCAAAGAGGTTTTTTTTAGGGTTTTTCTTCACAGCTCTCGCAATGTTTCTTTCATCGACTGCTGCTGATGTTGTCTTCGGCCAATCTGTTTGATGTCGGTTTGCTCGGTGCACCACTACTTTCTTTCTTTCTTTTGTTTTTCAAAATTGTTGGCTTTGCCCAATGTTTGTGAAATGCCTCGGATCGATCCCCCCCCCCCCCCCCATTTTTCTCAGCTTCAAAATGACTCGCCCTCCCTCCGACCGCCAGCTCTCTGCTCCTCATGCTGCAAAGTTTATTCCTTTTTAACAACAAACCCAGTCTTCACGAGTGAATACCTACGACAACGAGTGGACACTCAAAGCTATTCAATGTTTGAAATAATCGATCTAGAGCACGAAACACTCGAGTCAATCACGTTGCAGTAGTTTAGCTTGTTTGAAAAGAAATGGTTGGGTTCAAACAAAAGAGGTTGTTTGAAAGTTGTCAGACACACCTTCAGATAAAATGTTTCATATTTATCTTTAGATCTCATACCAAAGTGTTCTTGCCGTTGCGAGAGAGCTTTTCCCTTCATTCATGCCGTTGAGTGACCTGTTGGAAATCTGTTGATGAAGTTGAACTCTTCTGATTGCTGAAAGACACAAGCTGAATGAAATCAACCTTATTCAATATGCTTTTGATATTAAAAATAAGTAATAAACTGTAGCATCGCCTGAAATTTGATTACGTTGTCAAGAGTAAGGACAGATAATAACATTGGATTGGATGCCTGCAGCTGTTATGTAACATTTCAAAGGTTGAAAATTTTGAATTTTGAGAATTTGAATCTGTAGAAAATAAAATTGTTATTAAATATTCTGCTTGTGCAGGAAATCCACCTGCGATATCACTAATCAGATCTCGGGGGGGGGGCGGATTAATAACTCAATTAGTCGTGTAATAATGGTTTCAATCTCTCAATATCGCATGTCGCCGAGTTCCATTTGTTCATTGGCCAGTGTCAAAGGCTTTTCTGTGTAAGCAGCTTAATTCATGCTTTTGTGTGAAGTGTGTCCGACCCACGGGCTGAACTTTGAATTCAGATCAAGGGGATCGCGCCGTCTCTTTGTCCTTTTTCTCCCGGGACTCGTGTAGAGTAAAAGGGTCATTTGTTGCCGTTTTATAGATGGTTTTAGTCACAGATCTATCTCTTCTATTTTCTTACAGGTAATGAGCTGCTGTACCGCAATCGTGACGGCGATGTCGTCAAGTACGACGTCGACGCCGATGAAAAGACCGTCTTGGTTCACAACAAGAAGTTTGTAAGTCTTCTCTTCTTTACCTACAGCACGAAAGAATTGACCAGGAATTCAATTAGAAACTTTCCTCACAATGTCAGCAAATCAAAGCTTTCTTCTTTCTTTCTAGCACAAAGCTTAATGAAATGATCCATTATTACTGTGGAATGTGAACATGCATAGTTTAACACTCGGGGCCTTGGTTGCGCGGTGGAAACGTTGAGATGGAGATGGAGCGGCGTCAGCGGTCGCCGCGGCGACGGCACACAACATTATGTCCGCCATCAGATGGCCAAGCCCTGGTGCGAAGATTAATGCAACCGCGGAGCCGAGCAATCCGTCAAACGCAGTCTTTTAATGAGCGGTTTAATGGAAAAAAGAATTCCACGCATGGTTAAAGGTCTCATCTTTTTGTCTTGTGTTTTTTTTTTTTCGTCTCTCTCTCTCTCTCCCCTTCTCACATCTGCGTCTGCCTCTCAGGAAATGTACAAGGCCAGCAAGTACGAGGTGTCGCCCGACATGAAGCATGTGCTGCTGGCCTACAACGTCGCACCGGTGAGCTTCTCATTTGTTTGCTTGTTTTTTGAATTAGCAGGCTGACAGCTAAATATGTCAGCTGCCTCCACCGGGGGGGACGAGTGTGACTGTGGTTATGGGCTCGTAGTGAAGCGAAGGCAAAGGGGGGGGGAGGGAGGGGAAAGCAATCATGGCGGGGTGTGAATGCCTGTCGCACGCCGCTGCCTGTCAGCAATGGCAGCGCGGGGGCCAGCACAGCCGAGGGGAACTGAACCGAGGGGCCGCGGGAACACAAACAAACAAACCCCCCCCCCGGCGCCGCGCGGAGGAGCGGGATGAGGTCGACAGCAGGAAACAGGAAGTATTGGCTGCGAATTTCTGTCATTCTTCTGTGCACTTCCATGTGAAGTGTCCCATAACTGCATCAGCTCTGCCAGCGACCCCCAAACCATTCCGGCTCCTAACGTAGGTGGATGTCGTATATTGAATCACCCCTCCTGACTGATGCCTGTGTGTTTACATCGTACCGCGCCACCGCCGGGTCGCCGCGGAGACTCGGTTTGCCAGTGGTCGGCGTGCATGACGGATGCCGGCGGAGATATATCCTCGGTGTTATTGCTGGAGATGAATGGAAAATTGGACGACACGCCAGAGAGATATCCTCGTGTGCTGTACTGCATGTGTTTGCATTTATTATTCCAACCCGAAGCTCCGTCTCCTTGATAGATGACAGTCGTTTCCCCCCTTTACGCTCGCTGCACTGTCGCAGTCGCACACACTCACGGATGCACATTCGCACGCAGCTTCCGCCTCTACAGTGCAACACGCGTATTGGATCGCGGGCTGTCCATAATAAATATAGTGTTTGCATACCAACACGTAAGCCGTGCACCCTTCGAATGTGAATGTGTCTCTAGGGGGCCGCGACTTAATGTGTTCCTGCACTGTTCACAAATGCCGCCTCAGTAGCAAGCATAGAATAAAAGGAAGAAAAACAACATAAATAAGTCAATAACTGATGATAAAAAGTTAAGATTAGTTTGACTGACAGAAATGCTGCGGATCGCTCCACGTGTACGGCATATTAAAGGCGTCCAGTCCGTATCAGATCACAGTAACACAGATTTTTATACGAATTAAAGAGCAACTTAAAGGTGACATATTCTGCTCATTTAAAGGTTCATAGTTTTAATTTGGGTTATTACTTGAGAAGGTTTACCCGCTTTAATGTTCAGTAAACACATCAGTTTCGACAGACGGTACATTCCTGCAGCTCCTCTTTCCAACGTCTGTCTGAAACACTTGGATTTGGCTTCTGTTTCTTTAAGGCCCCTCCCTCCCGATGAAGCCCGGTCTGCTCTGATTGGCCCGCTGGCTCCACTCAGTTGTGATTGGCCGACCGCCTCCAGCGCGTGTAGGAAGTTCTCTCGCTCTCGCTCTACCCGGGCTAGCTGGAAATTTTACATACACAAAAAACACACTAGAGGAAAGGGAAAATGCGGAAAAAGCATAATAATGTTCTCTCTGTTCTCTCTGGTTGGACATTTAAAGTTGCTGCTTCACCTGTGACTGCACCGCTTCCCTGATGTGATTTCCTTTCCCCCACTTCCAGGTGTACCAGCATTCCTACACGGCGTTCTACATCATCTGCAGCCTGGAGACTCCGTGAGTATAGGCGGCACCAGGTCGCTTCACGCTCTGCCTCATTATCTCGTCCTGCAACATCTCACCTGACCCTCACTGCCCCGTGACTCTATACAAGAGATTCACTCCCCTCCCGTCCTCACACGCCCACCGCCCACAAAGCACCGACGGCTCGAATCGCACACAACATCTACTGATCTCACGTCCTCATCCCCTCAGATAACCTCATAACAAGAGACTCACAGACACAATGAGATGCAAAGCCAGCTGATTAGAGAGGAGGCCCAGCAGACAGACTTGTTAAGTTGTGCTCAAAGACAAATCTGTGAAACGCTCTTAATGATACCGTTATCCTCAAGGCTCTCTGGGATGTCAATCTCCCGTCTTGTCAGGGCTGAATAGTCACATGTCTCCAGAAAGGAGCATCCATTAGTGAAGCGTGGCTCTTTCTTAGTTGCAATTTACCTCCGTACTCATTAATTTAGACGGCACTTCTCTTCTTAACAAGGTCGCGAAGAGCTTTGCGGAGAAAGGACAAAGTCAAATGCAAATGAAAAACAACGCGGCTCAAAAAAGACAATCAGCTCATCAAATACAGAAGGTTAAAAAGTTAAAATAACAAAGATGTAAACTAAAAGAAATGTGTTCCGTATGCATAAAATTAATGATCTAAGAGGCGATACGAAAGCCGTAGACTGTCTTATCTGAGTTTACATAAGAGAATTCATCATAACGTGGCATTTTCTTTGAATTTAATTAAACTCACTTTTTTCCTAAATAATACGTTTACAGAGCCGGAGAGATTAGCATCGGGCGAAGCAGCCGCTGAATGATTGGGTATAAGTCAGGAGCCAAGACAACACTGTTAAAAGCTCGTCCTGTACTCTATGTAGACACCTCGCTGATTTCCCTTTTAAAGAAGCTGCCAACACCAGGTCACAGCGTGAAGGCACCGTCAGCATCTTTCCCTCTCAAATCTACATACAGTACGTGCTGCCGCCCAGTGGTTATGTGCCAAAAAGAAAAAAAACCCCCACCTCAGCTGATGACCTCATTCATCCTCGGCTCCAGACAAAGACATAGAGGCGGTGGCACCTCTAATTCCGCAGCCCCGCACCGCGCAGCACTTTCCCCAATGAGGCGCGGTGACACCGTTACCGTTGCCGTCGGTATTTATAGGTACACTTAAAACCCTTTTTGTTCTCCGATGTGCCGCTACACTTGTTCTCCCGCCGCAGAGAGGCTTGAGGCACGCCGCTTGGTCATTGTGTGTGTACGTGCTTCGCAATCTGATGGCATTCTGTTCTTTTCTCTTCGCCCGTGTAACCACAGGGAGACGTGGAACTTGAACCCTCCGGAGGTGCGGAATGCTCAGCTGCAGTACGCAGGCTGGGGACCCCAGGGTCAGCAACTGGTGAGAGCTGCGATTCCCCTCAATGTCACCGACTCATATCTGTCTACTGAACAATGCTACTGTCTTAAATAAAATAAAAAACAACTTACTCACACAGCTTGCATAACTGGCCAGACCAAAGCTCTTTTCAGGCAAGAACTCGGGACAATGGCCGAAAAATATTTGTCCGTGTCCAGGGCCGTAGCACCAAATTCTAGGCCCAATCCCCCCACCCAGACTTGTCTGGTTTCCACGTTCATTAGGATTTTTGCTTGTCCCCATGTGATGGATTACAATGTTCTCTGTTTAGTTCTGTTTTGCGATTCGTCCGCTACACTTGTCACTCTTGTCACGTGGTTTCCGGGCAGGAAGCGCGCGGAGGCTTTTCAGCGGAAGGCAGCTGGGGGGATGACATTGATGAGGGGGAAGCGAGACGAAACCGAAGCAGTAAAGTTGCCGCTCGTAAAATCAAAACAATAAACAGAAAGATGCTAAAATGCAGCGTGGAGCTTAAGGGAGCAACAAAAGATGTCTGTTGGTTTTTTTACTCCTTTCAAAGTACAAGTAGTGATTTGATCCAGCATTATCATAAAAAAATAGGGATTGGAGATGCTTGAAGGTTTCCTGTGTTTGTTTGCGTTTTCCAGTTACGTGCTGATGCCAATGTCAGTCTCTGTGCAGACGCCAAATCCCTTTAAGCCCAGATAGGTGGGTCGTGTAGAAGACGTCAAGGCCCTTCTGAACCTACTGCTCCTCCCCGAGTGAGACAACATCACAGATCCCGGAACTAACGGTGCATTCAGGTGCTCTTTGTCACACATCTCAGGATGGCAGAGGGACAAGTCGCCTGAGGTTGTTTGTTTCACTTAAACGCAAAATTGACAACTGGCAAACAGGCAACTTCAAGCCTGATTACCATTATTTACCTCCTCCAGTGTTCCACTTCAGGTGATAGATTGACCCGTTAATCCATAACCCCCTGAACACACATACCTGATAAACACGACATGGTCATGTCACATTTCTCCGAATCACGAGCTGACCAGGATCACCTGAGTGCCCCGTTACATTCACCGATTGACCCACTGCACAGTGGACTATGGGATCTTGCGAGTGAGGAAACGCCACGTTTCGGCGTTCAAATTCAGACAGAGCAGGGCTCTCGTGCAGCTGGACCAATCCTAATTTTATTCCAGTCATTGACTTTGGAATAAGTTCTGTGTCCTTAAAACAGAGCGTGAAGACTCTTTTGTCCCTCGGGGTGCGAAGACTCCCAATGAATCACTGACGTACTCCCGTAAACAAAATTCAAATTAAACGCTGTCGCTTGAATCTCAAGAAGCAACCGGTCCTTTCGCAACCCTTCCGAGATGACTCATCCTCCGCCTCCATCGTCACACAGTCGAAACTTGTCAGAGCATTAATGAGCTCCAGTCTGTTGGTGCGCGGGGCAGACAGACTGTAAGTGATTACATCCTGCAGCACAATGCTATTAATTACCTGTTATCTCATCAGCGGATTAATTAACACAGACGCTAGATGGATGTAGCCCCGGAGTTTCCCACCATTCGCGCGGAAGCGGGCGTTACCTCGAGCGGGCAGAGTTGCGTTTGCCGCGGAAACTCGACAAAGCAGCAGCTGCCCTCCCTGAAGATTCAGACGCCCTCTGTCGAGGAGGTGAAGGTGGAAGTGAGAGCCGTCCGTCAGATAAAACAAGCCGGCACAGCCGAGGCACGTGTCTGATTAGACATCCAATGTGCATGAATCCGTCAAACCTGTTTTCCCGTCTCCAAATCCCTCGTGCACTTGATTAAATCGTCCAAAGCGCAATTCAGTACATGGCCCATATTGAAACTCACACACGCAGCTGTCCAGCCATGTCTGTATATTTGTTAGGTATGCAAAACACAAATTTCTTTTTGTTATTGTTGTTGTGGAAAGTGAATCCCCCAGTGAATAGGAGTTTCTTTATTCCCACTCCCTGTAGGCGGCCGAGTCTTCAGCATGTGGTTGACACAAATTCACCGCATCCAGAGAATAGACGCTGGGCCTCAGGAGGCCTAACCCTTGAATTACATTAAAGAAACTTTGTGAATGTGAGGAGGACTTAAAGGGAAAGAGACAAACTGTTACAAAGGCCGTGTCCAAATCCCGCAGGAGTACAGTGTGTATTCTGTGATTCAAAATGGTGGGGAACTCTTGCTTTGTAGCATTGTTTGAGGCTAACGTTGGCCAATTAGCGACTAAATCAGACTTATAACTAATATTAAACAAGTACTCCAGAAATAAAGTGTTGTCCTTCTGTGAAGTTATCCAGAAATTTACGTTTACGCACGCAGACTAAATGTCAACATCCGTATGCTAACAAGCTAACAACGACACTACAGTATGTTAGCATGCTAAGGTATGATAATTACCGCGTTGGTCGTCTTATTCAAGAGTTTGTTAGCATGCTAGGTTCTGCTAATTACTGCTTAAACACAAAGTACAGCTGAGCTGTGGCTAAAAATAGTCTCTAAACAAAGACACGCAACTTATTTTAGGGGGTTGTTGTTTTAAAGCTCCCACCAGAATCACAGGAGCCGTTATACAAATGTTGTCACAGGCGACATTAGTACTAAGAGTCGTGCATAATCGGTGGAACGCCACTTGAGATTACATGAACATAAACTGGCAATTCGGGGGAAACAGAACCTCACATTTTGGGATTGTTATCCAGAATGCATTATCGTCGCTAACAAAGCCCCTCTGCAATTATAATGTTCCTCGCGACGCTGGAGTGGAGTTACATTTTTTGCACGGATGTTGGTTTTACATCGACGGAAATAAATCACACCCAAAGTGGCAGACTCGCTCCCGAGGGTTCCCCGCACGTACTCCGAGGATAAATGTGGCGTTCTGCGTTTCTTCTCTGTGCTGCGGCCTAGATGCCACCGAGCAATAGTGGGCTACTGTGTTGCATTTTCCTGCCGTACCTATCTTCACAAACTGACGCCGTGGTCCCAGCTCCAGGCCTCGAGATCCTGAGTGAGCCCTTTTCCCGTGATAGCCTGAGATTGATTTCAGCGTGGCATTAAGGCTGTAACATATTTCTTTTTTCAACTCCGGGCCCCCAAAGAGCCGCCCTGCCCCCAGCGCGCTCAACGTAGGTGCTGACGATCTCCTATTCTCTGTAATGAAAGAGTTGACCTTCAGTTATCCTGAAAGCCCCCCCCCCCCCCCCCCCCGCAGGCCTGCGGAGGGAAGCGTCCCAAATGTGCTCCCAGGGTTCGCCATCTTATCAGAATTTGAAAAGACTTCTCCTTTGTGCTATTGTCGAGACTGTTTGGTTTCCCTTTGAGCAAAAGGGTGCTTTCGCAAACGCTGATCCCTTGTGAGTGACGGGTGAAAAAGCACCATGACAATGTGGTTTATTTTCGTCCCCGATGTCGATCTCACCTGTGATGAGTGATGAGTCCTCCCTCTCTCAGGTTTCCCACTTGGGATATAAAGCGTCAGCATGGATACCAGACTGTCCTTAGACGCGTAGAAAGTGATAGTAGTAATGTGACATCTCACATCTCTGGGAAGAATGGCAGTTAGAATCCTTATCATTACGCAAACTAGCTTTAATCCCTGTTTTACATCTTTGAAGGTAGCTCATCTCATGTCCCGCCGATCAAACTCTGGATTGAAGAGTATTTCTGGTCTTTCTCGCCCCGGTAGATCTTCATTTTTGAGAACAACATCTACTATCGCTCGACGGTGGAGAGCCGCTCCATTCGCCTGGTGTCCACCGGCAAGGAGGGTGTCATCTTCAACGGCCTCAGCGATTGGCTCTATGAAGGTAAGGCAGAAAAAACTTGAAGGAAACAATAAAATGCTGTGGTCTCGCTCACCCGTAGAGGCACCTAAGCCACGGGCGCAGTGTTTTGTTTTTTTGTTTTTTGCTGCTGTGCCGTCGGAGGTGAACGGAATTTAGCGTGCACAGCTCAGAGCGCTGGAAAATTCCAAATAGAAAAAAAAGGAAAGGGAATAGCAATGTGTTTTTGGAAGAAAAACAGCTCACTCTGGATAATCCGCAGCCCAAACAGCTCTCTCAGACCAGACACAAAGCTCGGGTGCATCAACGAAGAGCGGCGCAAAGCTCGGGTGGCTCACGCTGCATCTGAATGCGAATGATATATGGAGAAAAAAAATTAATTTCCTGAGGATGACTCTCTGATATTTTCGTCATCCCTGGAGTTTTTTGTTTTTTTTTCTCTCTCTCTAGCACCAGAGAGTCAAGTACTTAACTCTAGGAATTCAGAGATGAACTAAATTGACTTTCCACCATTTTTTTTCTCTCGGGGTAAAAATCGTAGCTGCGGTGATTTCAGCTTTGCCAGAAATAGCTGGAATCCCTGTTGGGGACTTGGCTGTGTTTGGGTTCAAAGTTTGATATGATTCAACTCGAGACGCTGCGAGGGTTTTCACGTCACAGTCCAGGAGAGCACAGGCCGCTCTAATCACCGCGCTCCGCACAAGGTTGAACTGGCCATTCCGCTGTGAACGCCGAGTCAATCTCACTGTAAGCAGTTTTCATTGCGGCTGATCCCCGATTAACTCGGGACGTTGTTTCGAGATAGCGGATCGATGGTAGTGGATTTAGTCTTCGAATTGGAAATCTCAATATCAATTAGTCCAACCTGACCGTGGAGAGAAAAGAGCCTGGGAGCTCTTCACAGTCGGTGTAGCGAGTCACGCGCTCCCCTCTTCTTTTTGTTAAAGACTCACTGGACGTTTGAAAGGCTCACGGCAGCCGAGCAAACTCATTCTCCAGTTGAGAGACGGAGCGATGCGGTCGAAAGCTCCGGAAGAAAGCTGATTAAATTGACTGTTCGGGTGACAGTGTTTCACTCAACCGCTGTGTTTCCGACGTCAGAAATGAACTTTGACCCCCACATGTCAACTCTCTCGCAGCAGAAGTTCCGTGCTGCAGTATTCCTCTCAGCGTGAGTCACGTAAACGCGGTCATGTGATCGAGTTATTGCCCCGGGAAGACAATAATAATCTACAGCGACATATGTACCAGGGGCCAATGACGTGACATGAGACAGACAGACAGGCCGACTCCGTCTGCGTCTGCAGCCACGTTAATATATTGTTGCACTTGATTTCCCGCAGGTAAATTAAAAATGAGTTCAATGTTCTACATCGGTTGATTTGCATTAATTCAGCGGCGGCTGGGTGTGTGTTGTGTGTCGAGCTCTGATGCAGATGTCGCGGCGCTCGCCGAGCGCCAGCGCCAGCGCCGCCGATCAAAGCCCCGCAGTCAAAGAGGGGAGGAGGGTGGGTGGGCGGCGGCACTGTGTTAGCGCTCGACTAATGAATTTACAGCCGCAGAGCCGGTTGCACCCTCGGCTCCAGTGGAACGAGAGGGAGACGGGGAGCTGCACAGATGACGAGATAGGAGGAAGAAGAGGAAGCCTGTGATATAGAACCGAGCTGTTAATCCTCCAGCGTAACTCTATAAAACAATACGTATCTGTGTGACGATGTGCACGGCTGCCCCCTCAGACGCAGTGACACGGAGGATGTCTGAGGTCACCAGGGCATGTGCGGCTGTTTCCTCTGCAGGATCCACGCCCCCTCCTCCTCCTCCTCCCCCTCCTCCTCTTCCTCCTCCTCCTCCTCCTCCCCCCCTTCCTCCTCCTCCTGGCTCGCTCCTATTTAACGTTGTCAAACCCGCGGCTCCTCTTATCTTCGCGTTAGCCAGCCTGACGTTTGAAAGCCACATCCATCCTTCAAGAGCAACACCCGTTCGCCGCCATTTAAACATTCATCAGTGCGATATTGCAGCGCCTGACCCCCCCCCCCCCCCCCCCACGACTCATATTTATGGGCTGCTGCCGCTGAAGGCCTGGTAATTTACCGTCATCATTTATTGACCAGATAAATCTTTTCGCCCAGTGATAAAACACAGAATCAGCTTCATAATGTTGAGATATAAAAACAAATCGTACATACACAACAGAATGTGTTTATTCCTCCTCGAGCAAGTCGACAATGAGCTGCGATGTGGAAATACCCACTCCCTTTTTTTTGGGGGGGGTGATAAGAGAAAATGTGATTTTTACCTTGATTGACAGTAAAATATGCGGCGCCTGTTTCTGTGGAATAACAATGATGTTAATTCAGAAGAAGCAAATATTGTTTTTAAAGGGGCGGTGAGCGATGAAGGCCCATGGTTTTGGAAATGAGACGTTCAAAGCACAAACGTTTGCGTCTAATATTCAGGCGTCCACACACTTTTCCTAAGATGTATTTCAAGCAGCTGCTGATGCTGATGTTCTTTCTATAATTTTGCTAATACACAAACAAATAAATCCTTTTTCCATTTCTATTGTCAGCAGTAATGTCTCTATAAGCCCCTGGATAGAGTTGGCGTTGGCCCAGTGGTGACGCTCAGAAGCTTTGCCAGATTGTGTCATATTTACATCCTCCCACGGACGATTTTCTTGTCTTCTTTTTTTTTTTTTTTTTACATGTTAACTTGACTTTGACTTGTTTTGGCCAAGGTCAAGGTCAAGGTCAAGCTGGAGGCCCAGACTGCAGCCGAGGGGAAATAAGGCCTTGTGTGTGTGTGTGTGTGTGTGTGTGTGTGTGTGTGTGTGTGTGTGTGTGTGTGTGTGTGTGTGTGTGTGTGTGTGTGTGTGTGTGTGTGTGTGTGTGTGTGTGTGTGTGTGTGTGTGTGTGTGTGTGTGTGTGTGTGTGCGTGCGTGCGTGCGTGCGTGCGTGCGTGCGTGCGTGCGTGCGTGCGTGCGCGGTTCGCATGCAGAACAGAGAAAGGGAAACCAAAATTAAACGCTAAATTTCAAAAAGAGGAGACGACGCCAAGAGCCCCCGTCGGCAGTGTGTAATAGCCCAGAGCGCCTCGGGAGAGAGAGTCTGGAGTGTTCCGTCTTCTGTCGGCTGCCTGATTATTGAGGCCTGCACTGATACTGACACATCCTGCAGTGCGACGCAGCCGGAGGAAACATCTGCTTATTGGGCTCTGGTGCGCTGAGATAAAAGAAGGAAAAAAAAGTTTGAAAACCCCGGCGCAGCTCTTGATTCCAGTCATGTTTGCCCCCGTAGATGTTTGGCTAGATGACTGTTTGCATCGAGTGGCTTGTTTGTAGGTTTGTCTCTGTTTATCACTTGTGTTCGTGTCGAAGCCTGCGGGGGCAGAGAATGAGCACAAAAAATGTAAAAAACAACAACATGTGCAGGAGAGAAAATGAAAGATTAATAAAGGGAGTACAACTGTTGGTTTTAGTTTGGTGGGAAAACAAACTTTTTACTGCATCTAAGAGGAATTGCTGGGAGCTCCTCTATTTCTTCTTCTTTGATTCTGTCATTGTGGAATATTGATTTAGGAATTACTGGTAAACAGAACCCTCTTATTATTATAACAATTTTAGCTCTTTAAGACTTTATTAATCCCTCACCAGGGAAATTCACTTGTTGCAGCAGCAGCAAAGAGTCGTGTGCAAACTCCATGTGCATTGACATTACCGGTATATACAACATCATTAAGAGCTTTAGCCAAAACTATATAAACTATAAATATAAGATATATATTTTTTGCAACTCCTAAAAGAAGAAATGTCACCTGCAGAATCTGAAGCTGAGATATCCTGACTTTTAGTCTCTTGTGAGGGCGGAACTGCAAAAACCAAAATCCTGGATCCTACATTTCCCATAATGCATTTCAGTATTATTTCCCACTTCTTTCACACACCTAACCCTTAAAAAAGAAGAATACATTGGTAACACCTGTTCTCAAAAGATGAGTTGGACCATTTGTGACCAGTTAACTCAACTCCATGTGTGAAATTGACGTAGTGCCCCTTTAAATCAAAAATAATCTGTTCTTCTTTCTAGGAAATGTATCTGTGGTACTACTGCAGGGCGGGAAAACAACACTTTCTACTTCCCTACAGTTGTTATAAGTCGTGGTGATGTCATGTCTCTCCTCGCGTCACCCAGCGATGATTTCTTTGTCGTGTTTCTGAGGCTTCGTCGGACGCTCGGTGAAATCTCACCACTCTCACTCCGTCACGTGCGTCTCTCTCTCCTCCCGCTCAGCTGTCGCCTCCGTCAGCGCCGCGGTATGACTGCACTGTATTTATAGCAACATCTGTTTGCTTTCCTTTTCTTTCTTTTTTTTTTTTTTTTTTTTTGCATGTTGACAGCGTGTCCCTGCTGTCAACACGTCACCGTTTATTGGATTACGGCCTTGTTGATTTATTCACATTTGATTTTGTCTCGTACCGTTTTGTCCTTCTCCGGGATTAGTGCTAAAAATATATTCAGTACAAGTCAACAACAACCCCAATTTTTCAGCCTAAATTTCTGCAAGAATAATAACACAAGCTGCATTTCTGCCCCCGGACTCCGACTCTGCTCTTCCGCTCGGCGGTCCGGTCTGTGCGTGTGACACTGCTGCCCCCTGGTGGAGGCACCGGCTCACTTTTTTTTTTTTGCCCCCTTCTAAATAAATAATCACTTTTGTCAGTACAGATTCCAGGTGCACGAGACCAATATTCTTCAATAAGTGTATTTGTGCTTATCGTGAAAAAGAATATCAACTAAATGCGACAGCGGGGGAGTTAGATATTCTTTTTCTTTCCCTCCGCATTAGCTCTTTTAGTCTGTTTTCCCTGAATCCGTCACCTCGTGCTCATTATTTCCCACTGGCCACTTGACTCGTGCTGTCTCATGCATTGGTAATATATATATATATATATATATATATATATATATATGTGTGTATGTATATGTATATGTATATATATATATATACATAATGTAGTCTGCACAGCGTGGGGGAGCGAGGAGACGTGCCTCCGACATCTCACCTTGGTATAATCATCACACTGAGGCGTCTGGGGAGGAAGAAGAAGAAAAAAAGACGAGAGACACGATCTCATTACTTTAAGAGAAAGAATAATGAGAGTGAGCTCATCAAACGGTGGTTCATTTACGCCCTCGCCGTCTCTCCTCTTTCCCTTTTGTTCCCCACGCACAGATCCAGACGCTCCCGGAAAACTTTGACCGCTCTCTCCTTGACAAGTCAAGGTGACCGGGCGTCCCCAGGCGAGCGGATCCCACAAAACCCCCGGCGGCTCCGCTCCAAGTGGAAAGAGCTTTTTTTCTTATTTAAGGCGCCGGCCGCTGTCAGGAGTTAGCAGGCATATTGCACTGCAACTCCGGAAAACACATGCAAATAGACAAAACACAAGGAAATTCAGAAAAACAACGTCTTCATCCACTTGACCACACGAGCGCCGCATTTGGAAATCGCGCTGCAAATGGACCGCAACGAAACGGAAGTGTTTCCAGAGGACTCTCAAAAGTGTGACGCACACGTCTGGACGCGCTTGTCGTGTCAGTGCTGTTGGAAACTGACGTGAAAGTGTTTTTGATTTTGATTTTCAACACGGCGATCGCATGATTCAGAGACGTGTGCGACACTTTCAAGTGTCCTCTGGAAACACTTCCGTTTCCTTGCGTTCTATTTGCAGCGTGTTCTCTAAATGCGGCGCGCGTGTGTCGTCAAGTTGATGGAGATGTTTTTTTCGTAATTTGCGTGTGTTTTGTCTCTTTGCAGTGCTGCGAGCTCTCAGGGCCGCGAGCACCGAGACGTCTGCAGTAATAAATACTCTGTCCGCCGTCGGGAAAAGACTCCACGCACACACGCAACTTAACAACCTAACCAACATAAACAAAGTGCTGCGGGGTGATTGTCAAATGACGCCGTCGCCGCGTATCAAGTCACTCCGCCGAGCGTTGCACAGTTAATGAAAATGCTAATCGGCAGTTGATGTCTGTTGATTCCCCAGAGGTCCCCCAGCAGCACCCACCCAGTCCCACGGATAAACAGCAGTACTGAAACTTTAATTGCGGAACGTCGGTATAAATGTGACTGGTGGCAAGACTCGTATTAACAACGAGTCGGACCGCCGCCGCCGCCAAAGACTTAATAATGAAGAGGAGTTGGTGCGACCGGCGCGCTTTATGCTGTCACCGCGTTCCCTCCACGAAGCTGTTATTAGCATAATTTCTTATTGAGTCACTGTAATGTTGAGTGTGTGTGTGTGTGCTTGTGTGTGTGTGTGTGTGTGTGTGTGTGTGTGTGTGTGTGTGTGTGTGTGTGTGTGTGTGTGTGTGTGTGTGTGTGTGTGTGTGTGTGTGTGTGTGTGTGTGTGTGTGTGTGTGTGTGTGTGTGTGTGTGTGTGTGTGTGTGTGTGTGTGTGTGAGAGAGAGAGTCGGCTGCATAACTTTATCCACTTGTGCCTCAAGGGAGAGAGTTTCTTGATGGAAACAGCCCACACACACACACACACACACACACACACACACACACACACACACACACAGAGGTAGCAACAACCCCCCCCCCAATAAAAAAAACTAAAGTTATCTTTTCAAAGTGTGCTGCTGTGTAGTGGTTGTACCTGGTGGGGAAATTGCTGTTTGGTCCATTTTGTTGGGAAGCGTGGCTCGGGTCTATTTTGGTCGATGTTCGGCTGCTCCGAGATTAAAAGCTGGTTGTGATTTATGACCTCGCCGTTCCCGCGCGCGTGTGTGTGTGTGATTGTGTTTAGGTTTAAAAGAGAAGTTCAGAGTGAGTGAGAGAGGCCACATATAGAAAACAGGTCAGTCCAGATGCAGTCGAGTGTTTCGCTGATGAAGCGGAGCAGATGAGTTTTAGTTCTTTTGCCAGTTTTGACCTGATTTTACTTTTGTCCTTTGTTGACGCAGTTCTTTTACTGTACATGAATACATTCTTTTGATGAACTGGATTAACGGGATAGAAACTGGCGTTCTTCCTCCGGTACTAGTTACTGTGGCCACTGCACAACTTCACATCCAATAAATCCCACACGGCGGCCAAAAGGTGTCAACAGTTATTAATTTATGGATGATTTAATGAGCGTCTGATACAAAGAGCGGCAGTAATGACTTCCCCCCCCCCCGAACACCTGTTAGTCTCCGACTCCTGACAACCTACAACGGTGTCGTTCAGTTTCTGGCCCGCAGCCATGTCATTAACTCACGTCGCTGCTGTGGGAGGTTTTTTTTTTTATTCACCCTCCTCATGATTGATGGTCATATTTTCTTCATTCTGACTTGTTCCAGAGGAGATTTTCCGCTCCCACGTCGCCCACTGGTGGGCTCCGGACGGCGCCCGGCTGGCGTACGCCACCGTCAACGACTCGCTGGTGCCCCGGATGGAGCTGCCCATGTTCACAGGAGCGCCGTACCCGATGGGGAAGGAGTACCACTACCCGAAGGTCAACACTGTACATCGCCGTACTCACACGCAGATAAGATTTGTATCATAAGATTTAACCTCCTGAGGCCATTTCTGTCTGTCTTGTACGACAGCCGCAACCGCGCGTCATGAAAGTTTAAATAACATTTCAACACTTTAATAGGATTTATAGTTCGGCCCGGAGCGATAAATCCAACATTGAATGACTTTTATGATCATTCATCCCGTTTTTCGTGACGAAAAGGGCCACTGTTGTTGCTGTCGGCTGTCTGCTAGCCGTCCATTTTGGATCTTTTGGACCAATCAGAGGCTTTGTCGGTGTTGTGACTTGGACGAACAACTTTCGAAAGGAGGAAAATCTTCATCATTGTTTTGTTCTGCCATTTCAATGAATTTCTGAAAGATTCAATTTCTGTTTTGCTCTTCTTTTTAGTTTTTCTTTTGTCTCTGTGGTCATATAACTCTGTATGTATACATGCTCTGATAGCCAAGAGGATGTATATAACTTGACTGTACATTACAGTATTATTACACGAGGAGGTGCGCTGGACCAAGAATGGAAAAAAAATGGCATTTTAAAAGCTTTTTTCTTCTACAAAATAAGTCAATTTTAAAATTGTCGATATACATCGTCTTCTGTTTTAATTTCTAACCAGCGGTTTTCCCGCCCTCCCTCTCGTCCCGCTCAGGCCGGCGAGGAGAACCCGGTCATCACTCTGTACGTGGTGAACCTGAACGGGCCTCTTCACACCATCGAGATGAGGAGACCCGACGACCCCAGGATAGGGTGAGACGCCAAACACTGACAACCATTAAATCACATGTCGCGTTCATGTCATGCCATCGTCCAAATGTCTGAATTTATATATTCATTTTCGGATACTAAGATAATGAGCTCTAACCTTTTGCTTTTGTTCATGTCATTAGACGAGGGGTTGACTTCTTTTCCCCAACGTACAGTGAATATTTGAATGATTTGTTCGTCATTTCTTAATATTTTATTTTAGCGGGTTCATGGTTAAAGATCTGAGCATCTTCGGAAAAACGAATTCATACAGAAATGAAGATGAAGGGTTCACTTACGTCTTCGTGTCACTGTGGATTCTGTGAATTCTTCTTCTCCTCCCCGGGCGATTCATTTCACCTAATGTGGACCCGTGTTCGATTCCATTAGGTTTGACGCCCTCATTTGCGCCGGTCGTTTTCATAACCACATCTTTATTAGTCCCCCTCCTCTTGGCCGCGGCTCGTTATGCGACTGTATCGCTCCTCTCGCGTCTCAGTTTCTCCGCGGGAGATCATCAATGATTCATCTCGTTTTCAGATTCCATCATAATCTAAAATTAGCGAATGGAAAAACGACTCTATCTCTCTTTGACCTGCTAACACTGCTTTTGCGACCTTATTTTTTTTTTTGAATCTCTCTGTTTGTTAGTGAATACTATGTGACCATGGTGAAGTGGGCGACCACCACCAAACTGGCCATCAACTGGCTGAACAGAGCCCAGAACATCTCTATACTCACACTGTGCGAGGCCACGACGGGAGTCTGCACTAAGGTACGTGTGTGTGTGTGTGTGCATGCGTGTGCATGTGTGTGTGTGTTTGCGTGCGTGCGTGTGCGTGCATGTGTGTGTGTGTGTGTGTGTGCGCGTGTGTGTGCGTGTGCGTGCTTGTGTGTGCGTGTGTGTGTGTGTGTGTGTGTGTGTGCATGTGTGTGTGTGTGTTTGTGCGTCTGTGTGTGTGTGTGCGTGTGTGTGCGTGTGTGTGCGTGTGTGTGCGCATGTGTGTGCATGTGTGTGTCTGTGCATGTGTGTGCGTCTGTGTGTATGTGCGTCTGTGTGTGTGTGTGTGTGTGTGTGTGTGTGTTACACGTACACGAGCCGCATGTTTCAAAGGCCGTTTTCATTTTATTGATGTATCTGCTTCTTTCAGAAACATGAGGATGAAAGTGAAGGATGGCTGCACAGACAGGTGAGACTGTTGTGGATTATACATTATAGCTCTGTTCCGCTATTAGACTACACGACGATGTTGCCGTCTTTTTTTTGTCAAATCATTTCGTGGCGTTTCTTTATGTTCCGTTGAGTCGGCGGTTTCTATCATACCTGTGTTGTCCTCAGGACGAGAGGCCTCTGTTTTCCAAAGATGGACTCAAGCTGTTCTTCACTCGGGCGATTCCCCAAGGAGGCAGGGGCAAGTTCTTCCACATCTCCATGTCCATCTCCCAGGTACAGAGCGAGGATTTAGAGTTTGGACGTAGAGGTAGTGAGATCGTACCAAAACAAAGCGTATATTGAGTTTTACGTTTAAAGGCTCTGAATTAATTTTAAGATTAAAAAAAAGTTCCAAATTCTATTAGACAGATATTCCGAGGTTTTGCTGTCGTGCACTAGCCTTTGTTATTTGATCAAATAAGGCTAAGAGTAGCATTGCACTTCAGTTCTTCTCTTCTTCTCTCCACCCCAAAGCCCAACACCAGTACGGACACGCTGCAGTCCATCACCTCCGGAGACTGGGACGTCACCCAGGTCCTGGCCTACAACGAGGAGAGTCAGCTGATGTGAGCGGCCACAAGCCACCAACCGAGCTAACACCAGCCCACCCTCCGCTCCACATAGCTCTACATCACATAGAGTAGCTGTTTTTCCCCGCATACAGTAGATATTGTTTATTTGCAGACAAACGAAATCACGTGGATGCGGCACAAACTCTTTCTTTGAATTAGTCTGTAAGTCTACAACCTTCACTTTAAGTTTATCTTCAACAATCCAACATATTTGGCTATTTAAGATTTCAAATCAGGATGATTTCTTCAAATACTTTCTGAGCGAGAACAGTGAGCAGCTGACAGTCTGGACAGTCTGACTCCATCAACACAGCCTTTCTTTGAAATGGCGACAGCAAATATTAAAAAAAAAACGACCGCAACAGATGACACACATTAAACTGATAATCAAAATCTCACCTCTCCAGTTATCGCTGAAGAATAAACAGGTCGTGTTGTCCATGTCACCCCAAACACCACTACGACGTAGCACTTTGTTCTGTTTGCACCTTCTTCTTTGGCTCAATGATCTTAAAAAAGTATCATCTGGTGTTTGATGTCGTTATTTTTCCAGACCTTTTTAGTTAGCCGTGCGCATGTTTGCCATCGGAGGGAGGTGTATATATATCTGCCCAGACGCTTTCGGATTTTAAAAACTCCTGCAGCCCGAGCCCAGTTTAACGCGGTAACCAGGCCAGCGTGCCTCCGTTATAATGAGGAGCCACGAGGTGACACACCAGGAAGTAGCTGAACATATGCTCTCGCAGCACACTCACCTTGAGCTCGAGAGGAGGGGCTGGTTTATTTTATCAGATTAATAACATTCAGAAGGTTTTTGAGATGGAAAAACATAGACGGCAGACGACGGGATCGGATGTTTCAGCACCACGGACAGAGACACGCGGGGAAAACGCTCGTGCCGTCTTTGTCCGCGGTGCCGATGGACAGCGTCTCGCGCCGCGGACAGAGACGCTGGCTTTTTTTTTATTGCCCAGCTGCGCGTCGATTATGATCTACGACCAGTTTTACAGCAGCGATGCGACGTTTCGAGAGAAAAAGGCGTGCGGCACCCTGTCGCGTCGAGCTTCTCCTTTATTCCCTCCATCGTTCAGTTATGAAACGTCTATGCTCGTGTGCTCCAGGTGCTTTTGTTCCGTTCGCCCCCCGAAGCTTAAAAAAAAAAAAAAAAAAACAGCTGATAAAAGCTGTTAACCATAAAACTAGAGTGATTTTTTTTTACGGTGCACGTTACATGTAAACTCATTTGTTTTTCTGTTCGCATTCATTCCAGATACTTCCTGAGCACCGAGGACGGTCCGAGGCGGCGGCATCTGTACAGGTAACGGCTGCTCCCGTGGCGACTGTTGTCGCCGTGAAAAGTGGAAGCGGCGCGTTTATCTGCAATCCTCCGTTTGTTTGTTTTTACCCGCAGCGCCGACACGTTCGGTTCGTTCAACCGCCGCTGCCTGTCCTGCGCCCTGTCCGACAGCTGCGGCTACGTCAGCGGCTCCTTCAGCCACAACATGAGCTACTTCCTGCTCAACTGCAAAGGTACAGTGAAGCTACGACCGTCAAACGCCCGACGCGTGTCCCCGTTCTCTCTTTTTCTCCCGACTCTCTGTTCAACCTCGTGAAGGAAAGCGTCGGCTCTTTTTTCAGCAGCACAGTGAACGTTGGTGCGAGTGTGGAATCCGAACACACTTGTTGTGAAACGTTCAGCCACAGTCAAGTGGGGTTCGGTGCTTCATCATCATTATTCTCTAGCTCTTTGTCCTTCCAAATGTAACACCGTGAAGATTATGATATGACATTTTGACGCCTTGACAAACCATGAAGTTTTTATGCCACACTCTACGGTTATTGGACCTTTTTATTTCTTTAATTTTTTTTGCCTAACTTTACAATGACTTATTGTACTATGGCATTTGCATGTTGTACAATCACAATCTTATGACCTACTCTACTAGAAGACATTATTTTCCTCACTAAACCATAACAGGTTTTTTATTTTCCTTACTATGACATTTTTTTGCTTTGACTCTACCATGACATGGATTTTTCCTTTTTTCCATTCCATTTTTTATATTTGCTGTAGTTGCCATGGCAATGAGGAAAAAAAACCTAAGTAGGTTTTTAGTTTTTAGTTTTTTGTCATTTGGATATTTGGGGAGTTCTTGAGCAAATGTATTGTTTTGTTGATGTTGTTTTTTAAAAACCACAATTCCGTCTCATTCTACAGTTCTTGTATGTCAAATATTTTTTCACTGCTGGCGGAATCGCCCCATGATCAAAAAAACAGTGACAGTGTTCTTGACGACAGACTTTTTCACCAGCAAGAGAAAAAAAGAGGAGTTCTGATCTTCTGTCCCCTTTGATCCACATGCACGAACATACAGAGAGAACAAGGCAAAGGTTCTTTCAGAAAAATATGAAGAAAAAAAAGGTCACAGCTCCGCGTTCACACTCTGTGTCCCCCTGGCGTCAAAAGAGTCTGTGATCCCGGTCGGACGCGAGGCCTCGCAAGCTTTTGACATTTAATCACCGATCAAACGCTCTGGGTGACGATCACCTCTGACCCCAACTACGTGATCATCGCCGAACTCTGATCAAACGGCCACATGACCACGAGGGCGTCATCTGCATACGATGATAATATCATTACTACGAGAGTAGGGAGGAAGAAAAAGAGAGCGAGCGGACGAGCGGCTGATGTTCCTTCTACCAAATACAAACCAGAGTGTTCCTGCACTTTGTTCCCAATTTGCTAAGTGCATCAATCACTTGATTCTTTGGGGTTTCGGGGCCGATAGCCAGAGGGACTTTGCCTCCGTTTGTGGCCTAGATTTGGACGAGCTATTTCCAGCTATTACAAAAATAGAACAACCACCCGACAGACTGAAGATCCAGGATGTGTATCGTGGGCACGAGACGATACATGTAGACTTTACTCGTGACTCGGTGCAGAAGCAGAATAATCCACATTTTACTGTAAAAGATGATTTTAAAGAAGTGTGATTCCACCCCCTCCGTCTGTCCTCAGGCCCTGACGTCCCGTTCGTTGCCGTGTACGAGACGCAGAGAGACGCCGAGAGCGAGACGCAGGACCGAGAGAGTGAGTATTTTCAACCGACGACTCTTGTCGCACGTTGGCATTCGCGCGACGCTCAGAGACGTCACCAGCGTGTTCATCGGCATAATGGCAAAATAAGAGGAAGGGAGCGGTTCCCGCTGCTGCCGTGCAGAGTGACCACCTGCGCCCTGAGTCACCGCTTGTCCACGAGCCAAGTGTGATGGCGGTAATCACGTTGCTCCTTGCTCATTCAATTATGACCTGCCCAACAGCAATATCAGCACATTGTAATGTGATGATACTGCAGTGTGTGTGTGTGTGTGTGTGTGTGTGTGTGTGTGTGTGTGTGTGTGTGTGTGTGTGTGTGTGTGTGTGTGTGTGTGTGTGTGTGTGTGTGTGTGTGTGTGTGTGTGTGTGTGTGTCATCTTTTATCAACATGATGTCGCCGCCCCGACGATGGTAAAATGAGTCTGTAACTGCTGCAATCTGATTTAATCACTGCCGATTATTCAGCTGTTTAACGTAATGGGCGGAAATTTTTTTTCACCTCCACAACTTAAATGAGTTTATTGGTTTTTTTAAGAGGCCGTGAGGACTAAAATCAAACCGCACTTTAACGTCAGCGATGTTCGTAAAGTAGAAAGTGATCGTCAGGTCGTCTGTGCGTGCACACGGTTATGCTCCCTGCTTATTTGAATTAATAGAGGAAAAATTCTTTTTGAAAGAACAATATGAAATCCCATTATAATCGGTAATGGTAATGGTAGAGTTTTTCTTACACTTGAAAATATATATTTTGATGTAACTGCGTTGCCATGGATCACATAAACGCATTACTTGTAACAAAGAAATCCTTTATTCACATCATCATCTACAGGTATCACGGAAGTTCACAAACTGGAGAGCAACGTGAACCTGAGACTGACCCTGGACTCCATGCAGATGCCCACGGTGGAGTACAAGGAGATCAACATGGATGATTACAGTACGTGTCACACAAACACAAACGAGCGAGCAAATACAATACTGCACAATAAAAAATAACAGTGAGGGAAACCATTGGAATTATCTGCGTTTGTGTATAAATTTGTCTTTAAATGTGGTCGCTTCTTCATCCGAGTTACAATAATGAACAATTTATATTTTTACCAGCATCCCAGAGATCGTTGTTTCGTTCTATTCGATATTTAATACATCATTCAAACATTGATGACGTAGGTTGGAGAAAGTACATGAACCCTGAAGCTAATGACATCATGTGAACCTGGCTAAAGAGAGATCGTATTGCCGATTTGCATAAATATAATAACAAATAACCTCAGAGTTGACGTATGAATCAGTTCAACAGGCAAATCAGTTTTTGATCCTGTCTAATCTTAAAGTTCAGAGGAGAGGTCGTCTACAGTGAACCGGTTCTGATCCACGGCTGCTGGAAGAGAACAGTTGAAGTTATTGCTGCTCCAAGGAGTTTCGACCAGTTATTAAATCCCAGGGTGCACCGGGGCTGTCGATGTTTAATGGATGTGTTCAATAAAAACCCCAAAGATTATAAGATAATATATATATGAAGACGATGGTACTACGTTATTATCTTAAGCATATTGTGTGTTGTCTTGTTCGTGAGAGTGAGACGAAGATTAGATCATATTTAACTGGTGTCATTCCTTTTTTCTAACCACTCCTGTAGTCTGTGATGTTTTAATTATAATTTCAATCTGCAACTCAAATCTGCCGCAGCGAAAAAAAAAAAAAAGAAGGTATGAAATAAGTGAACATGCTAAACGAAAGTGTGTTTATTGTGTCGCAGCTTTGCCGATGCAGATCCTCAAACCCGCCGGCTTCATGGACACGTGCCACTACCCGCTGCTGCTGCTCGTGTACGTATGAGCACCTTCGTTCACGCGCTGACGTTTGTGTTTGCGGAATCAGAGCCGCACTTCTCTCCCGAGCCACGTGGGGACGCGACCCTTTTAATCAGGCATATTAATCAGACGCAGCGATTACCGCCTGAATGTCATTGAAAGGAGAAGTTCCCACGGGGTCCCAGATGTTGTTCTGCGACTTCAATTGAAAGCGTTTCACGTCAGAGCCTTGATCGCATGTGTGTATCCTGCCCTGTTCCCGCGCAGCGACGGGACCCCCGGTGGTCAGACGGTGTCGGAGCAGTTCCACCTGGACTGGGCCACGGTGCTGGTGAGCAGCTTCGGCGTAGTGGTGGTGCGGTGCGACGGCCGGGGCAGCGGCTTCCAGGGCACCAACCTGCTGCACCGCATCCAGAAGAAACTGGGCGCGTTCGAGGAGCAAGATCAGAAGGACGCGCTCAAGTATGTTGTTCAGGGGAGGGAGATTGGACAATCCTGAGAAGATAATAGAGAGTATACAGGGGATGAGCGGCTGTTTGGCTGCGATAGAGAAAGAAAACGTACATTACAGGAGAAGCTCATCCGCACGATCGACCATCTCACTGAGCTCAGATCCAGAGCAGTTTCACAGTAGCTTTTGTACTGCGGATGTGAATTTGTCCACATTCGGCCGTCTTATGAAATGATAACTGTCTTTACGTGACGCCACATGTCTTCCCCAAAGAAAAGAACATTCACTCAGTAAAAATGAACTGGCCCATTTCCAGATACATTCAGATTAGTTTGGCCTAAACCTTTAGATTTCTATTCTGTCCTCTCTTTCATTACTGTGGCGTCACTGTCATACTTCAAAATGAGGATTTAATAACTCCATTTTCCTAAGAATCCTTAACGGTGCATCACTTTTCAACATGTCTTTCAAAGTCATACAGAAGCGTTGGCATAATTTAAAAACATGTTGTCTAAATGACGTGCGATTCCAAAGTCGAAACACAAGGTGTCTCCCTGACCAGCGCCGATGTTTATCTGTTGCAGTTTTCTTTTGAAAGAGCCGTACGTCGACAAAACCCGAGTTGGAGCTTTTGGACAGGTGAGAATAAACCTATTATGGCCTGTGTGTGTGTGTGTGTGTGTGTGTGTGTGTGTGTGTGTGTGTGTGTGTGTGTGTGTGTGTGTGTGTGTGTGTGTGTGTGTGTGTGTGTGTGTGTGTGTGTGTGTGTGTGTGTGTGTGTGTGTGATCAAATATACACGTGTCTTCGTGTGCGTCAGGTCTACGGGGGATACGTGACCAGCTTGTTGGTCAGCGGCGAGGAGACGCCAGTGAAATGCGGAGCTGTCCTGTCGCCCATCACGGACTTCGAGTTGTACGGTGAGTGAGGACGCTCACGCGCCATAAGATCCGCTCACACGCCAGTGAAAGCAAACGCACACAGAACCTCTGCGTCGTCGTTCAGGTTGTCAGAAAGTATTCAAGAGACGGGAGATGACGGAGAGATTGCAAACCTAGCCTCCACCCCTGCAGCCGGGGGTTACTTCCGTCGAGCGCGTTCACCTCATCAGCACGACGGCGCCGATGCGACGACAAGCCAATCGAACAGAGATCGCCACCATCGGCCGCCGAAAGGAAATAGAAATGTGTGAAAAGCAGAATTGTGTGAGTGACAGACGGGTTCTTGTAGCTGTCAAGATTCACAAGAGCTGGGAAACTGCAAATTAAGGAGGAGCTGGCGGGGGGGGTTTTTCCGCGGCGGGACGAATTTCTCATCTGTTTTGATTTCTCTCGCAGTGCCGGAAGGGCCGAGACACGAGACACGACACTGTGCGAGTCTGGAATTGCAAACGAGGACGGTCCGCGATGGCTCGGAGACTTAAGAACATGTGGATGGGGGAATATATTTGAATGTGGGGAGAAAAAAAACGCGTCACTCCTGTTATTAATGTGACGATAAGTAATAATCCGAATCCTTCTTCCACCTTCAGCCTCGGCGTTTTCTGAGCGATACCTCGGACTGCCCAAACCTGATCCGAGGGCGTACGCAGTAAGATCCGATTGCTTATTGTTGTAATTCAAAATTCCAGCTGAGATAAATTATTGTCATATTGATCCAGTCGATTTGCGTGCGTCTGTCTTTACTCCTCAGATGGCGAACTTAGCTCACAGAGCATCTCAGTTCATGGACAAGAAGTTTCTAATCATCCACCCGACAGCTGACGGTACGTCAAGAGTTATTGTTCAAACTAAAATGACACGAAAGTAATACGAAACCGTGATGTCTTGGCGTCTGTGTTGTTGCGTTTTTACAGAAAAGGTTCATTTCCAACACACGGCGAAGTTCATCGCGCAGCTCATCAATGAAAAGGCCAACTACACCTTACAGGTACGTGGTCTCGCACATCCAGTTCCTCTGCCGCCGTCGGGGGCTCAGCGGATCGCAGCGGTGGATTAAACCCTCAGCAATGCCTTCATCTCCACATAATGAGATTACCAGACCTTCGTGGGGGCGTCCTGCGCTAACACCAGCGCTAATCCAATTAAGAGGCGCGGTGTGAACTGCAGCCGAGCGTTCGCCGGAGCTCATTACTGACCGGCGGAGCGGTCACCTGGTTCCCCCAGTCGCCTCCAGGAGGTCTGAGGTCGACACGAGTCGACACAATGAGTCAATAAAGATCTGTGTTAAGATCACACTCCACAAAATGAAGTCCCACCGGAGCTGAATTAATAAAAAAAATGATAAAAAATGTCCAATCCCCCGCATGGACAAAGCACGACTAGAATTTGAGCTCTTTTTAAAAAGTTATACATATTTTATGAAATTTTATGGACCAATTAATCCAAAAATATTATGGTAATCAATATTTGCAGCGTTGCCTGAGGTCCTACAAACCCCAAATCTTGGGGATCAACAAAAGAAACATAACGGTAAGAGGAAGATAAAATGGTTGCGTGATCAAGATGCGATTGAAGTGAAGACTGTCATAGATTTGAAAAGAACTTGACATACTTAACAAATATACGGTATAAGAGTTCATCCTCCCACTTCTATCACATGATCTGGTGGTTTACTGTTCTATTCCCACGCTTGTAGTACAAGTTCATTTTGGTTTCTAGAATAACCCGTGGCTGACACCTTGTGGTAAACCCTTTTGTGTTTACATTAATAATGGATCCTAGACACTGTCGATGATACACCTGACCTGCCCGGATGTTGTGAGGATGGTCTTTCTTCAGCGGGGAGAGAATTCTGGATCATCTACTTTCAGTTGTGGCGGTGTACAAAGGCAAAGTTATGAAAACTGCAAATAGTTTTACAATCTCATGTACGGGAACTGGTTTTACTCTCAGGTCGGTTTCCCCATGAACACAAAACAAAGTTTAGAGTTTTGTAGAATGAGAACGCATTTGCATCCATTAGGGATTAAGTTGTAGACCATCTATCGTTTTGCTTCTGGTTGTCCATGTCATGGTACGGTGATCCCTCTGACTCTGGCCCATGTCTAAGAACTCAAACTTGTGCGATATCATGTTCTCCGCTTGCCCTCTGCGTCCCAGATCTACCCAGACGAAGGCCACTTCATCCACAGCGAGGCAACGCGGCAGCACCTCAGCCAGTCGCTGGTGAACTTCTTCGAGGAATGCTTCCGGCTACCGGAGCGGGTGTTCGAGGAGGCCCTGGAGGAGGAGAGCGAAGACGAGGGTTAGCTCGGCCCTGTCGAGGCCCCCCCCCCCGGGCCTCCCCGCCGTTCATCCGGTCATCTGCCGCGACACTGGCGCCCGACAGTCCACGATATCCGCTCTTTCCATTTTGTTTTGCATTCGGACTTCCCTCCCCGCGTTCCACCCGTCGAATCCCGAGACTGCCCTTCCAGCAGCCGACGGATCCCCTCCGACGTCCATCCCACCTTCCTCGGTTTGAATCGGAAAGGCCCCTCCTCCGGCGGGCCAACAAAGACCCACGACTTGACACGGCGATTTTTTGGAATGTACCGATCGATTGAAAGGAAACAGGAACGGGTCTCCCCTCGCAGCCGGATGGACCAGCTCCTCTGAAGCGTCAGCTCTCACGCGGACTTCGAGGCTGTGAGAAGGGAGAAAGAAAAAAGAGAAACGTATAGCACATGACTTGTGGGCTTGTATATTAATGAAGAATCAGATGCGTGGTTGGGGAAACAACGCCGCCGTGTCAGCGGCGTTTCCTCGCGAGCGTCTGGGATTGTGTGGATACAGGAAATGTGACTATTTTTAAAGTTGTGAAGAACTTTCCATGTTGGACTGTGGTTGTTGTCCGTTTGTTCTTACAGTATGTAAAATAGCACACGAACATTCACGCAGCTATTACGGATCCGTTTTTATTTTTGGTTTTCGTGTTTGCCCCCGATGTTGGTTTTCATCATGTAGCCTCACATGCATTTCTGACAATTCCATAACTGGCAAAAATGTTTTTTGAAAGAAACAAAATGGGTTAATTAGTTCATTTTAGACAAGTTTTACTGTGAAGACCTGGTTTTTTTTAACACATGCTTGTTAAAAAAATCAACTTGTTTTAGTCACCGTGCCTTACTTTGTCAGAAAACATCTGTATTAAAGAATGACCAGTCTCAATTTTTAGAGGAATAGTTGGGGAAATATACTTATTTGCAAGTGATACCTAACTCATTTCTGTCCCAGTAGATATGAAGGACCGCCACCAGCCAGTTAGCCGCTAGCATAAATACCGAGGCGGAGCTAGCTCATCTGGTGCTCGCTGCGTTAGCATGTCGCGACTCGTTCCATCTGTAAAAAAACACATTTCTCCCAAGTTGTGGTTCAGTACAACTTAGCGAGGCCACATCTTTTAGCCCGCAGCGTTGACTTCCTGTTGTTACCGCGGGTGCTTGCAGACAGACTTTCTCGCTATTTTGACAGAAGAACTAGCTAGTTTTTACGCGGCTACAGTCTCGAAAGCTAAGCTAAGCTGCGTTAACCATCCATTGGCTGCAATTTAATTTTGAACTAATCAATCTTCCGATGTAACGCTCAACAACAAACGTGAACAAATTATATTTCCCGCTAAAATTGAGAGCTAGCTTCAACGGCTAAAACTTGAAGTTTCAGAGGGAAATGGGGCGGAGTGACGTCTTTAACAACCGAGCTACAATGTTCATGTTCAGAATCTGCACGCATCATTGCTCACGAGGTGTTAAAGAATTGGTAGGTGAATAAAACGTGTGTAAGCGGCTCAAATCAGTGAACACATTGTACGAGGTTGGAGGCAGGAAGCCATTTTGGATCCGTGTTACACCCTGATGCGTTTGTATGAAAAGGAAAAAAATACAAAATGATCAGTTCCCGAGGCACAAGTTTAATTTTCCATGTATTTATTTCTGATTTGAACGGTCATTTGCGTTGCGTTCCAGTGCATGTTAACGAGTTATTTGCAAGCACTTACTCTCCTCTCAGTTCCGCGTGGCAATTTTTTGACATCTTGAATGTTCCTCGCTGGATTGCATTAAAAATTACATTTTCAGTAGTAATTGTGATTGAGAACCCTCGTCTCTCGTCAGCTTGATGTGTAAATGTTATTCAAATATCATTTTATTCTAAGAAAAAAAAAAAAGACAGAAACAATATTACCTGAGTGTTATTTGTGCATAAAGCATTTTGGAAATTACACTGGACTATTCATTTCTGTTCTCCTGCTGCCGTCCTTGACTCCAGTTGAAAGTGGACATTGAACTTTCTTGCCCGTATTTTCCAATACGCTAAACTTTTTCATCCAAAGCATAGGAGGAGATATAATGGCAGATTGTGGCATGAAGGTAAATGTTATAATTAAAAAAAATACATATTTTATCAGCCTTCAATGTTTTTTGGTCATGTGTTATTGCTTTTTTTGGGGGGGGGGGGGGGGGGGGGGCAGAACATGCTGCAAACTGAAAATGTACATGTTATCGCTGTATAAAACTTTAAGCATGTCAGCATCAATATGGAGCAGCTTTAAAAATTGTTTAATATTTGCACTGCACGCAATGGAATTTCAAAGTTGGCTGTAACCCTGCTACAGCTTCTGCCCCGCATCAAGATGTATGTTGCACAAGGCTGATAAATCTGTCGTAGCAATTTCAGCAAATGTGAGAGAGCAGCAAACGCGAAATCAAACAAGTAAACCTTCACATTCAGTGACATGACTGAGACAGACAAATCAGCTGCGGAATGTGTAAAAGCACTCGGCCAACAGACATCAGAAAAAATAGATCTGCTCGAAGGCGCTCTGTTGCCCGGTGTAAACGGCATTGTGGTTGTATATCAGCGCTTTGCTCTCATCCTGCTCGGATTCGAACCTGTGAAAGTTCTTCCTGGCTGCAGGGGAGAGAAAACGACACCAGACATACACATTACAAGCGCTCTCATCATGCAGCCACTGACTATTCAAAAACAATCATGCTTTGCTTTTCGTACCTTCGCTGACAAAGAATTCGGCCATGTAGAAGGTGGTCTTGACTGCCGATGGAGTGTGTGGAATATAAGGCCTCCCCCATTCAAATGCGTTTTTTTCTGGATGCCACTGTGTTGCATAAATTGGGAAATCGTACGCTGCCGAGAGGTAAACAAAGAGGAAAGTGCTCGAGTCAAACACTTTCCCTTCGTTGAGCTTCATTCTGCTGTAAACTTGTGCAGATGATAAACTACCTTCCATTGTTGACACAAACTCAATGTTTCCATCCGTGTTCGTGGAGAGGACTTTGTAAAACTTCTTCAGCTCCTCGTTTGTGTCGTAGGTCTGAAAGAAGAACGGGAGGTCTGTTACAGAAAATTACATTGAACTACACCCTGCTTTTCTCTTTTTGTGCTTTCTACACTGTCAGAAAATGATTTCAAAAACGAGTATGGATCGACTTACCAACAACGCCAAACTCCACTTGTGAGAGTTTTCCGTCAGCGGCTCAGTGGCCAGATCTTTCATGAGTTCCGCTGGGAAGCCTTTAAACATCCGGCTGTCTTTGCTTTCTGGAGATGAGACATAACTCTGCGATCATTTATGACAAAATACATTGTTTTGTAGAAACTTTAATGTAAAGACGGTCCACTTCTGTCATGTAAACTGTGGCAAGTCTGACATTAAGATCCAGGATAATGTTTAAAGGGGCAGTAAGAGATTCTAATCAATAATCTAATTTTTTTGTTAAAATCTGCGCATGTTTCCTCGCGGTCCACCAGCTGTCGGTTGTGTGTGGAAGACAGACTTAAGACATGAGCCGTACCGTCGGTGAAGTTGAGAGGCAGCGACACGCCACTCGTCTTGGTCGACGTCAGTAATGTCTTTCCACTCGTCAAATAGCTCAGCAGCTCGAATCCCAGACAGGTTCCCCACACGGGGAAATAATCGCCCCTCTGGTTCGCCTGAAACATCACGTACAGTAACGCAACCTAATCCAACACATTCAACAATACCTTTATTTATTTTATTTACCTCGATAGCGAGCTCATAAAAGATTTTCGCAGCTCGTTGATATCCAGAGGAGATGATGCTGACGCCTCCGCCCGGGTAGAGGATCCTGTGAACAAAACACAAGCAGGAAATGAGATGACGTTATCGACAAATAAATGTTCAATACCTTTTTATATAACAAATGAAATTCATAATGTGACTTGTAGTATTCTGAGGACTTGACATGTCTTGGGCTCAGTATGTTTCTGTTTCAGAAAGCAGGTTTTGAGTCTAAGCTGAAACTCTGAGTATGTTCACTAAAACTTTGAGTTTGTGCCTGCTGAATAAAACTAAAAATATTGGAATTGCAATTCATTGCGGACTGTAAATATTATAATATTTTAATCCATCTAGAAATAAGTGTGTCAATGTGATGTGTGACTCCCTGCTGCAGTGTATCTAACTTTTGAAAAATAAATGAACAAGTTGTTGGTTTTATCTAGCAGACTTTCATTTCCTTAATGATTGATAAAAGTGCTCAAATCCAACTGTTAGTTATATATTTTATAAGTCCATGTATTCAGCTGTATCCTGGTGCTACTGCCGGACATACTGCTGCTGACTAATTCATATTTTCAATTACCTCCAATGTTTTTTCTAACAATATTTGTGGGGGTCTATTTGTAAACTAGTTGCTGCTGGTGCAGTGTGGCAGGGGTGAAAGAAAAACATTAATATGAATTATTCTAGAAAATAAATCATTCTATTCCACAATTAATATTCATGTAAATTCTATATATTTATTATTCTTATTCTCTTTATTTTTGCAATTCGTATATTTCTTACATTTGTTTGTGATTATATTGTATATATTTTGTGTGCTGTGAATTTCCCAGCTTGGCATAAATGAAGTAACTATCTATCTATCTATAATAAATGTACCCATTGATGGAGTTGAACAGAGTCTTGTACTCCTCGAGTGTCTGGTTTATCCTGTGGAAATAGAAAAAGGGGGTCAAAGGTTGCAGATATGACGCATGTTTTGCAGAGGGTGTGACCAAAGATCCTATCTTCAGAGGGAATGACGGTTATGAAATTATTATTTTTTTGAATACATAAGACTCACGTGACGGGGACGACTCTCGCTCCTGCTGCCTCCAGGAACTTGACGTACGAGGCGGCGATGTACGACGTTTCGTTCCGTTGAGGAAGATAAACCTCTTGAGCCAGGACTCCTGCACAGAGGACGACACGGACACGTCATGACTGCGTGACTCCGTGACAGAAACAGAGATATTTACAGTGGAGTTTTGGTTTCATGCGCAATTTCCAGGTCGGCAACTCGTTTTTACCATAATTGCGATAGCTCGTGAAGGCACACTATGCGGCGGAAGTGAGGGAACACAAACACGGTGACATAAACTCACCGACGATGGGCCTGTCGTTCCTCTGCTCGTTCCTCTGCTCGTTCCTGTTTGCCGAAGAGTTCAACGGCAAACACAAAAGAAGCGGAACGAAAAACAAACCCGCCACGACCATTTTTCTCAGAGTAAAGTTCATGGAGGCGCGTCTGTGCGTCCCCGTTCGACCGCCGGTTACTGCACTTCCGGGCTGCCTTCAGAGTAAAAGCATCACGTTAGGTTATAACCTCGTCTGTCGATTTATGTCGACAATTGCTCCGGTATTTTTTTTTTTATTTTTTTTTTTAACTCATTTCCATTTAGACTATGATGAGTCAATATAAATAACTATTCCTGTCATGTAAAATTGTTTTTACGATTTCAAAACATGACTCAAAGCTGTATTTTGAATATTTTATTTTGAAGTCTACAATCGAAACAGGCTACTTGAACAATTGTGTAAATTACATGAATACAAATTTCAGGAAAAACTGACTCAATAATTAGATTAAAATTTGAATGTAACTGGATAAGAAATCATTGAAAAACAATTAAACATAGATTTTGGACCAATTACAATTGAGGGATGTAAATTTAAAAAAACATCGATTTCTCAAAAAATAAACATGCTTAAAACATGGTTTTTCAAATACCATATTTTGTGACCTATAGCCACATTTATTGGTTATATTCAGTGTTTACATTTGACATGAAAAACAGACAAACTGTAGGAACATGATTGTTCCCGCCCCTCCACTGTTCCCATGTATACACTGTCAAAAAGTTGCCTTCTGACTATACTATGTGCCAGAATGCTGAGCTTTAAAGTAAATCATATATGTATAACCAAAAGCCTGAACAAACCTTTAATCCGTTAATCTTGCCCTTAGTCTTCTTTTATTTTTTTCTGCTCATGCATCAGGCCATGACATCACAGCCGGTCTGGTCGCTGACTGTGAGCCGGTTCACGTTCACCCCGGCAGCAGTCAGCTCGTCGTGCAACCTGCTAACGTCGTCCGCGGGCAGCAGCCGGGCGCGAGCCAGGATCCAGGCGTAGTCGACGTGGAACAGGCCGAAGTAGTCGTTGCACGAGTACACCAGGGCGTACGACTGGTAGTCTGTGGACAGAACCCAGTAGGGTCCATCTGGGAAACCTGGAAATAATCGGCTGGTTTAGTAAAACATAAGTGCTGGATTATTAAAAAAAGAATAAAAAATGAATTCAGAGTACCTTTAAAGAAGCTGACACCCAGAATGGCCGGCTGAGACGGGTCTTTGACCTTGGCAATACCATCGATTGAATTTATCTTCCCATTGGCCCTGGGCGGAGAAGGAGAGGGAGGATTTATTCATGTGCAGGGTTTCTCCAACAAATGACACAAAAAATATAGGCTAAAGAAATGAATTTCTACTTGAGACGGTTTGCTGAGGCCTTACAGCAGCTCTGCGTTGTGGACGCCGACCGTCCCGTCGGCGAGGAGAGAATATGTGGCCTGGTTGCACTTCCCTCTCTCGAACAGAGCCGGGAGCTTCTCTATTTCGTACCAGGTGCCCATATACTGGAGGGGAAAACAGAGGAAATGTTGGTGGGCGACGTTACTCAACATGAAAGAAAGAAAGACATTCATTTCTTCACCTTTGTGACGTTGAAGTCCTCTTGAACGGGCGGCTGAGGGCAGCGGCCGAGGTGCAGAGCCTGACCGTCGGCAGCCGCGGCGGCCAGCGACAGCACGAACAAGACCTTCGCGTCGGAGCGACAACAGACAACCACATCTTTTAGTCAAAAAATAAAGATATTGCATTCTGGGCATTAGAAATATTTTAAATAAAAAAGAAATCTGACAGTACCTGGAAGGCCTTCATGTTCAAAAGATGTTCCAATGTACAGATCCAGCTCAGAAAGACGTCTGTGTTGTCAACGTGAAGTACTGTAAGAGTTTACTGTACAAGCCGACCACTGCTGGGTTGGTTGGATTTGTCTTCACAACAGACCTTTGGAAGTCAAATGTGTTTGAAGAGCTAAACTTAGATTGTGCGTACAAAACCTTTAACCTTCAGCCCAGGACAGTTAGTATTATCTAAGAACCACATTCGCGGCAGTGCCTCACAACAGGTACAGTAGAAAATACCACCGCTGCTTTTGTAGCATGGAGCTGCAACTAATCATCAAATATTCATAATGTAGACGGCAAAATATCAAAAATAATAATAAATGCCAACCCCTAAAGGTTTTGAAAACAACAGTATGGATCAATGGTTCCATGACCGGGTTCTCATTTTGTTTGCATAACGCACATAAACAAGTGAAGTGACACGAGGGGCCTTTTGTGTCCCGCTGGTCCAAAGACTGACAGTCGGGGGCCCGGACGTGCCCAGAAAAACTCAAACAGAAGAAACCACCGTAATGAACCAACAAAGAAAGATGCACAGCTGAATGTTAAAAGATTCTTAAGACCTCAGGTTTTTGTAAATATCACTTTTGAATGTTTACAAGAAAACTGCACAGGCCACATTTAAGTTTGCAGAGCGAATAATAACTCTGATTTCTCTGTTTGCCTCTTTTTTTTTTTTTAAACACCCTTTGTTTCTGTTAGTTTTTTTTATTTCCAGAATCTACATATTTGTAGTTAGTGCACTGCTCTAATCTGCTCAAAGGAAATAAAATACCCGCTTCTCTTGAGATAATTTGACGGCGTTACTGACGGTCACTTATTTTCTAAATGAAACGAGAACAGATTATGAAAAGAAAAGAAAAAAAACTTTATTCAATAAAGCACCGACATTTATACAAAAACATTTTTGCTCTCACTTTTGCCCATGGAGTATTGTTTATTTTCAAAATGAAAACATTTTTTTGCCCGTTTTAATTTTACGCCTTCGCTCGGTGGAATTTGGTTTTGTGTTGTCAACATTCTCCAGAAATCTTTCAACTTAAAAATAAAAATAAAAACTGTACAAAAATTTGAAAAAAAACAAAAAACGGAAAAGAAGGCAAGAAGAAATTGAGAAAAAAAAAAATCAGTCATTTGACAAACAACGAACGATAAATTACATTCTTAAAATTTGATTTCATGTTATGTGCTGTGACGGTATAAATAAATCACTGAATTTAAATTAAATAGGAGGAGCTGCGGAGGAGGAGTGAGATCGCCGAGGCGTTGGAGAAGCTGCGACGCGTTCAAGAGATGAAAATGGCAAACTAAGATTTTTTTTTTTTTTGTCAAATGAAGTACAGTGCAACGAAAATGACTTGTCGGACGAGGAACGATGTAAGTCGTGGAAAGTTCTGGCCTCTTCTCAATTAAAAAAACAAACAAACTCCGTGACAACCTGTAAACAAAACAACAAAAGTAGCTTTTTACGCTTTTCTGTTAAAAAGTCTTTGGGAATCTCTGAGGACAGGAGCGGATTCCTGCAGCCACGCGTGTCCTCCGTCTCCTGAAGAAGGAAAAGACAAATGAAAAGAGACGCCTGCTGCTCGACGCAGCTCGGTGACTATGTGGTTTGTGGTGCTTTGTTGGACTCTAACAGTTAAAGGTGCTGCATTTATCATCTAAAATCAGAACCACGCTCACGTTGAGAGGACTTGAATTAATAGTAGGGATGCACCGAATGTGATGAAGATGTTTTTAATGAGGCGATCAAAAAGCTGCCAGTGATTGATTTATTTTAAGTTATATTGTGTTTTGTTGGTAAAAAATTTTGATATTTATAATTTGGACTTTTGTAATTGATTTTTTTCTCTTGCAAATCAAAACAAAAAAGCAAAAACAGCATATCTAGGCTATTTAATAACCAAGTAATGGTGGAAAAAAATTGGCAAAATAAAAGAAAACATGTTCGTTAGATCGGCCAAGTGTTTCATTATTTTAGGTTCCGGCCAACAATTTTCCATTCGGTGCATCCCTAATTAATTCCACTGTTGCCAAGACGACTGGCAGCATCCAGTACAGTTTACATTATGTGCCGCAACGGTGGAGCTGATGGGGAATCGATCACATTGCTTGACGGAAGGAAAAGGGACGTTTCCTTTGACCTTTTGTTTTCGGCCTCTTAATCTTCTCACTCAGAAAACTAAGTATGGACGTCCTCTTAGTGAAAGAACAGGAGTTTTAGAAGTCACAGAATGCGACACATAGCACCGGGGATGTGCAGAAGATGTCGTTCTTCTGTTCCAAGAGTGTGTGACATCTGCGGTGGCTGACACGAGTTCTCTGGCCGAGTGGTATTTGGGTTTTGGGGGGATTTTTAAGGGTTTTTGTGGGTCTCGACGCAGAGGACGATGTACTCGTGGGAGCAGCTCCGCGTCTGCTGGCCCAGGAGCAGGCCCGCGCTCAGGCTGGACGACTGGCCCGTGACGGACACGTGGTCCGCCCGCCACGTCTCGCAGTGCTTGTCCACCACCCGGAAGCCCCTGCTGGTGGAGCCGTGCCAGATGCTCTTCTGAGGCCTGACGGGTAAGAAAGAGGACACCGGGTGTAAAACACGACAAACACAAAGGGGGAATAAAGGAACGAGAGGGCAAAGTGGAGCACGTCCGACTGACCAGAAGGGGTCGGCTAAGACGTCCCGGCCGTCGAAGGAGTAGATGGGTATCCTGGAGTTCACGGGTCCCCCGTCGCCGCTGAAGATTGACCGCCAGTTCCTGAACATCACGTCTCCCTGAAAGACGACACGTGAGTCTCGAGACGAGACGAGAAGAAAATCCTCGCGAGGTGGACGGTAGAGGCCGGGAGCAGACTCACCCTGAGGTTGGTGACTGGCAGCGTGTCACGGAAGCCGGGGTAGACCACGTGGACCAGGTCCTGCCTGTGGGAGGAGACGAAGGCGCGGTAGTTGGGCGCCAGGCCCATCGCCTTGGCCTGCTCGTAACACATCCGGTCGGCCACGTCGAGCCCCATCATGTCCCCGGAGTGCGGCTGGTTCAGGGCCACCAGGTTGAGCTGCAGGGAGCGACCGTCCGGTCTTAGTTAGCACGTTCTTTTTATATATATATACACTCAACTTGTTAGGTACACCTGTTCAATTGCTTGTTACCACAAATAGCTAATCAGAGATTAAGAATTGAGGCAGTTCTGAAGGCATAAGGGGGTCCAACCTTTTACTAGCAAGGTGTACCTAATAAAGTGGCCGGTGAGTGTATCATTGTGTCAAATGATGACAAATATGCTGCAGAGTTGTCTTTTTTTAAATAAAGGGCATTTAGCATAATATCTATATGCATTACCAAGTAATCCACTTTAGAGTAATAAAATATATTTATAAATAGTGTGAAGTCGACTCACCCTCTCTTTCACAGAACTTATTCTTTCCATGGTGTCTCCACGTATCTGATATGCAACTCGAGGCTAAATGAGAAATGTAGACGAGTTATGGGATATGCAATATTTCACAACGGCATTTTCACTCTGTAAAAAATGAAATTAGCAACATGCACCTCGTCTTGTGGTATGATGTTACTGGAGTGGTAGATCAAACTGCCGAGCTGTGGAGACAAAACGCAGAAAAATCAGGAGTGTGAAATTTGATTCCATAAGTTGTGTTATCAGATCTCATGTTCAAAAAAAACATTAAATGTCAAAATGTCTGACAAGAGACAAATCTGTCTGTGACATGATATATCATTCGCACACATTTAAAACGTTTCAAATGCAAAAATAAATCATACATTAGTTAAACTGGCTGATTCATCGTCGGTCACACTCATTGATCAGTTCAGCCTTGACCTGCAGAACACTGTAGCTTGTTTACACAGTTGGTCGAGACGTATAGAGAAAGTCTCCTGACATTCATGTCGTCATCTGATGTTTTTAAAAATCTTCTTCCTATACAGTGCAGGACGACATCGCTGGGTCTTTACCTGTATCTCCTTCCATCCCAGGGGAACCTTGAGGAACAGACTTCCTGTCGCCATGACGTAGGCCAGAGTTCCCTCTGCGTCCTTGACGGTCTGCTGCATCATTCTGTCGCGGCTCGCAAACATTTTCATCGGCTGAGAAACAATTACAGAGACGTCCGGTTAACATTTGAGGGGAGGAAGTGCGGTGTGGTTGAATGTTTAATATGTATTTTTGTATTATGTGGCCGGAGGAAGGAAATCTACTCACAGATGCAGAGTCACCCGAAGGTCCGGGTGGTCCAGGAGGTCCGGGCGGACCAGCGATGCTCAGCGCTTCGATGACATAAGCAAAAACATTATACAGTACTACATTTTACCGCAATCATAAAACATGTGCATAACGCGATGAGTTGTACCTGAGCGGTAACCTGAGGGCTGACCGGGGGGTCCCGGGGGCCCCGGTTGTCCAGTGGGACCAACTGGACCTGGTCTCCCGTAACCTGGCACGCCGGGTGAGCCTGGCACGCCGGGGCGGCCCGGAGGGCCGAGCACCGACTCTCCTTTAGGACCCTGAAACATGGTCAAGAAGACGTGTCAGAGCGTCTCTGTCAGGGAAGACGATGCTGCTGTTGCGTTGCCATGGAGATTTGACTCACCACCAGTCCTTGTCTCCCGGGGATACCTGGGAGCCCCGGCATCCCGGTCACCCCTTTGTCTCCCTTCTCCCCTTTGAAACCCCGGTCACCTTTTGCCCCCTGCGGTTAAATAAACAGGCATAGACACACACACACACACATAAACATATAAAACTTGGACATTAAACCAACGTGCTCCCCCCCAAAAAAACAATTTTGGTTTGAAAATTACCCAGGATCCTCTGGGAAGGAATGAAGCTACAGAGGAGAAAGCACAGGGAGAAACAGAGGAGGAGTTAACATATACACTTTAAAAAAAAGTTTTTTAAATATACTTTACAAATATACTTTATAAAGATATTTTTTTCCCTTTGTGATATTTTGTAGTCTGTATTTTATATAAAACTTTGTTCTTTTTCGTTGGGAGCGCTGTGATCTTTTGATGTGAAGTGCTGACTCACGTGGAGGAGCTGGCATCCCAGGAAGACCCCGCTCTCCCTTCTCTCCTCTCAGTGCCGTCGGACAGTTACCTTGGAGACGAGAGGACGCTAATCAGTTATTATCCCAAGTGTTGAGTCGCGAATGTTGGAAGTGATGTCATTGTTGTGGAAGAGGTTTTTTTTAAATGCTAATATCCTGAATATTCTTCAGAAATATTTTTGATAAAATCGTCTACGACAGACTCAAGACTTCATAAATTCCAAACGTGGAATAATGATCCAACCTACCGACTGCGATGGATCCATTGGGATGAAGCTGAAACAACGGAGCACAAACATTATAGTCATATGTCAGGGGAAAAAAAAACTCATCCCGTTAACATTTATTAGTCTGTTATTATAATCAAACATGCAGGTGATTAAAATGTGATGTTAGAACTACCTCATTCGGTTTGTGGCACCGAGCCTTCACCTTTCCAGACTGGACGTGAAGCATGCAGGAATATGTCGGGAGATTCCTCGAACAGTTCTGAGTGGTGGAATGTTAGGAAGTGGTGGTGTCACACACAAGATCAACATGCAGGAGGGGAACATGTGCAAAAGAAGAAGAGGAGAGGGAGAGTGTGTGTTGTCGCGGACGTTCATCCGTGAGATTCATACGCAGGAAACTAAAGGGTTAATGAAGAAAAGACACCTCTAGGCCCGTAGACAAACCGGGCCACTTGCTACAGCTTGTGTCAGAGAAATTTAAAGGTGCGTCACGAAACGTGTGCACGATTAATAGATTTAAAAGGAAGGAGGGTCACGGACGTGAACACAGAATTCATTCGTCTTTGACAAATCAATAGGATTTCAGAAAAAGAGAGAAGCAAAACAATAACGTTCTCTAACACAGGCTGGAGTAACAGATTTCATTAAGTCATGCTGTAACACCAATTTGGTTGTATACAGTGAATTCAGAAAGCATCCCCCTTCACTTTGTTTTTTACTTCTTGTCGTGTTGCAGCCTCATGCTAAAATCATTTTAAATACAAAACTCAATACTCCTTTGGTGACGCAGCAAACAAAGTGTATTGTGGACTAAGATCAAGATGTAGAAGGTGATGAAAACCATTGTCAATGTGATATTTCAGTTTTGAACAACCTCTACAATTCAGTTTTCACTCTGTCATCACGTGGCGCCGAGTGTAGATGAATAAGGGGAGAATTGAATGAACAGATTTTCGCATTAGGCTGAGACATTTCCAAAAAAAATAAAGTGAAGGGGTCTGAACACTTTCCCCAAAAAACACTGTAGACAGAAACTTACAGCCATTTTGCAGTGGGGTCTGGGAGGGATGGGGAAAACTGTCTTCGGAAACCAGGAGGAGAGACGACCGTGAGCATATTCAACACTTTTCTTTTAATATTTTCTAAACAGCGTTATAGAAAGTGTGTGTATGTGTTTGCTTACTCCTTTGGGGCAGTTGAATATTCCTGGGCGGCCCGGCACACCAGGAGGGCCAGGGGGTCCCTGGGATGAAAAAACACAGTGACTAAAAGGGGATAACAAGGAGCAATAACACTTTATAATATTGGCACGAGTAAATCATTTTACATATACTAAAAAGCGACAGTCTTTTCACATGCGCCCAGGTGTGTGACTCACCGGCAGCACCACCGCGTCCCCGCTCTCTCCCTTCGGTCCCGCCGGGCCCGAACGACCCTGCACACACACACGGGGACGTTATCAAAGACAAACATCTAATCTGCAGCAGCAACAACAACAACAACAACAACAGCTATATGTAAAAGTTGGATTGACTCCAGCTCCCTGAGGGAAATCTGGGACATTGGGTTTTGCTTGTCGACCGAGTCGGCGTGTGATTTCACTCAACGTCAGATTATCAAACAGCCGGTGAACTCGTCTTCGCGGCAGAAGACACAGAGTTGCTATTTGAAAAAGCATCTTTAATCTGAATCGTGTCCGAGAGCCCGTTTCTTCAGACGGGTATTGTTTGGCGAGTTCGCGGTGCTTACAGGTCGTCCGGGGAAACCAAATTCTCCCTTTGGCCCCGGGGGTCCCACGGGTCCCTGTCGGAAACAAAACAAAGCGACCGAATGTATTTACTGCGTCTCTCATCCACGCTGTAATAAAACCTTATTGAATTGGCTTTTTTTCCCCTTTTGCCCGCCAACAGTACTTACTTGAACGCCAGGAGGTCCAGCTACACCGTTATCCCCCTGCAAACATGAAACACATTTTCACTGACATGTACTTTAAAAAAAATAAAAAGTGACAACAGAAGATGGGGAGATGTATAACCTTGACTCCTTTAGGTCCAACTGGACCTGCCGGGCCTGAAACCATGGCTCCATCTGCTGCAACGACAAATCCTGACTCGCCCTTTTCACCCTGCAGGCAGAAGCACACACATTAACGGACAAACATAGTCATATGTGGGCCGAGAAAAACTATGAGCATGTACAGAAATATGATGCACGTCTCGCTTACTTTCAGTCCTGGAGGTCCTTGAACACCCGGTAGCCCCAAGTCACCCTTTGGACCCTGTGGCCCCTGCAAACATTCAGTCACATTAAAGAGAGTAAGATAACTGACAGGAGAATATGAGAAAAAAAAAATCATATCCATGTTTGTGCTCTCATTCGTGTCATGTACGTTACTCGTTTGGAATCAGAAAACAGCCGACGGCTGAACGCATTAACGGAAACATATGGCCGCTGCGCTCTACATATATCCAACAGTGACATCAAGATAATTGGGTCTACGATGGATGATTTTTTTTTTTTCTTCCCGGATACTCACGGCAGATCCCTGAGCGTCAAAAATCCCTGAGAAGTTGAAGGCACCATCTGTATCGTTAAGTAGAAGCTGAAGGAGACACAGATGGAGAGTGTGTCAACTCCATCACTACACGAAGAAGTGTCTTTCGAAGGTCGACGTGCTAAAACCCGCGAATGTGGGATTAAAATGTGTAGTTGAAAGGCCTGGTCGCTGGGGAAACAACCACATGATTGGCTGCGGTCGGGTGCCACTTACATCCCGGAGGTTGACGACGGGTCCTGGCGGTCCAGGTGGCCCCGGAGTGCCAGGCATACCGAGGCCGTCCCGTCCCGTCTCGCCCTGAAACACACAGCTGACATTTCAGCAAAGAGCAACACGGAATGTCCCGAATGTGACAAGGGTTTTTTTTGTGCATTTGGAAGTCTGGTGTGGAAGCCTCGACGGTTCTACCTTTTGTCCCAGATCACCTCTGTCCCCCTTTGGCCCCTGCAGATCACACAGTATTTATAATACATGTCATTTTATGCGTCTCAGTTATTAAAAGTTTCAGCCTTTGAAACGTATAACCAGTTCCTTTAATGGAAAAAACACAACATGAGCCAGAAGCAATTTGGTCTAAACTACTTGTGAAAGGTGACATTTTCCAATAAAACCATTAATCCATTAATGTGTATATTAATGTGTAATGAGTCGATCCATTTTTCTGACCTCGGGCCCTTGTGGCCCCTCCAGTCCTGGAAACCCTGGTGGTCCTGTAGCACCCGTCTCCCCCTGCAGACGCAATGGAGAAACACCCCATCATCACTGATGCAGGACAAAGTCCCTTGAGGCCATCATGGCCTTTCACTTTAACAGATGCTCACTATGACCTACAGGGCAAAGACTTTTAAGAAGCTCGTCTCGTCTCAAGTTGTGCAACAGAAGCACGGCTGAGCCGACAGCACACTCACCTTGTGCCCTGGTTTCCCTGGAACGCCGTCTGAACCGTCTGTACCCTACAAGAGGCAAAGATGATCAAGTTTGAACTTGATTTCAAGACACTCACTTCCCTGTATGTGCACCTCACCAACACATCGCCCTTTTCTCACACTGAAACCAAATCTAAACCCTGAGAAAAAAGGGGTTTCCACTGTGAGGACTAGCCCTCAGTCTTACCTTGGGTCCCGGGAGGCCACGGACTCCTCGAGGACCCTGTGGAAAAACGGACGCATTGTTGAATATCTGACGCAACACTAGCTCACATTGGTATGATGACTGACATCATGAACAAAAGTGAAAAACGAAACGATGTGGAGCACGGCCATTGTACCTGTGGGCCGGTGGAGTAGGCGAAACCGCCCTGCATCGCGGATCCTTCCAAGTCCTACAGAAAGAAGACAAGAGGCGTCAGGAGATGTCCTCTTCCCAGACGCCTAACTAAATGATTACAGATGGACAGATGCACAGACTGACATACTGATCCCTGCTCATGACAGCCACGATGCTGGCTCCTGATTGGCAACAACCATAGTGGTGCAACAGGCCGTACCTCAAAGTCCGTTGAGAAGCCCCTTCCAGGGGGTCCGGGGGGCCCGGGCAGACCCCTGGGACCGGGCTGCCCCTCTGGACCCTCCGACCCTGCGAGGCCCGGGAACCCTGGAGGGCCCTGATCTCCCTGGACAAAGATTCAAACATGCTGATTAAGTCATCTTCAAATCTGTACTGTGGCTGAGAAGCACACTGTCATGTTCTGTATAAACACCACACAAGGCAACAGTGTAGTGACGCTGACATCGGTAATGATGGTTCGCTGCCGTGAAAAATAATCAAATCCTACCTTTGGTCCGGGTTGCCCGCCAACGCCAGGGGCTCCCTGTGAACGAAATACAATCAGAGGACGTTGACTACACAGCGATGGGCGGAGCAGCTGATGTAGACGCTGGAGACCCTCGGCTTTATCAGTCCGCAGGGTCGCCTCATTAGGAGCTCGCGGCCCTTTGTGTCGGGTGGTTGTTTGGTTGGTAATTGTTGGTAATTGTTTTTTGCTGGCAGAGCACTGAGAGCCCGGCCCGGGGGAAATTAGGGCCTCAAGCAGGAGCCAGATGAAGGTTCAGGCGGCAGCCGAGTCCGATTTTTTAAGCGGAACAAGACAACTTTTTGATTTAGTCTTGCTATTATGACGTACAAACTGATCGCACAGCGTAATGGTGATACGCACTCGTATTCTGTCATTGGGTTAGCCACGATGCTAACACTGCCGCTAGTTAACGCTACGAGCTACTTGCTAATGCAGCGTCTTTAGGGCGGCGACCAAACAATAAATACCAGCTGGCACCACTAGGGGGCACGGAAGCCGTCGGTTGCATCTTTAAATTCTACATGGAGAGTCATTGCATTAAGTCAATGCTCCAAGTTGACTTCTTGAAATCCGTTTTGCACCTTTTATTTCTTTGTCGATAGAAAATAGGAATGATCCGCAGCCTCACCTCGTCTCCCTTCTCCCCAGCTGGCCCCGCATCGCCATCTTTTCCATCGGCGCCCTGCAAGAGGGAAAAGACTAATTACATTCCAGGATTTAGGAAGGAAAACACTATGTACTACTTTGTATTATTGTTGCTCTACCGTTCATATTTTTAACCTGTGAGTGGTCCATTCGCACAGTTAGTAAAAGCCTGCCGCATTTTAAAGACAAAAGACACATTTCCCCCAACAGACGCTAAAGCCGACACCATGTTTTGAAGCCAAATTGCTGTTAGCTTTCAATGCTATCTGCGATAATGGGTAAAGGGTGGTTGGGACATGGCTGCAATATATCTACACAACCTCATGTCCCACAGAGAGGCAGTCATGTTTATAAATGAACACACACACACACACACACACACACACACACACACACACACTTCAATCCATGCGCACACTTCTCTCACAACGCAATAAGCGCAGCAAGCACTGGCGAGATTGAACATGGGGTTTTTTTCAAATAAAGTTGGGGGAAATACTGTCTTTTCAGACCCCTTGATGGGGCCAAATGTTAATACCTGACCAGACCCTGAACCAGAACCAGAGCCTGAACCAGAACCAGAACCAGACTCTGAACCAGAGCCAACAAACCACTCCTCAATCACCTGAAAGCAGAAGCTAGGTCAACAGTGCAAGTCTTGTGAAGAGTAGAGAAGTCCAGCATCGGTTGTTGATCATGTTTTCATTTTATATTATTACTATATACATAGTAGCCGACCAAAACTGCCCTGTTTCATTTCACTTTAACTACAACAAGTCTGTTATGTTCTAATATTTTACATCTTACTCTTGTTGGTGAACGGAATGGAATTATAGGGGGGGTAGGAAAGTTGAACTCACAGGGAGTCCAGGTTCGCCCTTCTCTCCATCCTTGCCAGCTCTCCCAGGGGCCCCAGGTGGTCCAGGGAAGACGTCCCCAGACGGGCTTCCTGGGAGCCCTGGCCGTCCTGGAGGGCCAGGAGGCCCTGGAGGCCCCTGATGAAACAAGACAATGCTGTATAATCTAAAAGTCTCTCTATGAACAGGGCGTCACAGCAAAAAGATTCGAGTACAGAGACTTTCACTCACCTTAATAATTTCTGCATCGCTGTCGAAGTCTTCGAATCCCGAGCCCTCCTGATGAATACGGGACACATGACCAGTCAATTAGTCAACAGGCGTTTCACACATAAATGCTTCATATTTCATTCAGGACTCGGATTTCAATATGTCTAAAGCCTAAATGCATCACAAAAAAAAAAATCAGTAATGAACCAAACGTTGTTGACAAGGGGCATATGCAGCTGAACACACTATAATAAACAGTCTTATAATGGTATTGTGCTGTCAGCAAAAACTGAATCAAACCGAGTTTGTCGATGAATTATGCTCATTAAAATTGAAAAATTGTGGATTTATCTCCTGAAGCACAAGTGGATGATCCAACAGATGAAAGTTGAGTGGAATTTATTGTAATTTTCTTTGAATTCAAATTCCCAAAAATGATGCAACACAAGGAAAGTGTCTACAGGATGAATTCATTTACAGATGATGGAATAAGGGTATATCAATAGAAGAAATTGATTTCAGCCTGAAGTCCAGCTTTCTTACACCCACAAGAAAGAAAAAAAGTCGAATCTTGACTTATTTAGGGCAAAATCTCCAGGATTATTGGACTCGAGCTCTAACTGTCATTAATAATTAGAGTCGACAAGGTTCTGCTTAGACCAAGAGAGTAAAAGAAAAAGTTTGAACAACCCACCAGGAACATGGAAGACTTGCTAAGTCGACCTGGAGGCCCAGGAGGCCCCGGAGGCCCCGGTGATCCGACACCTAAATCACCCTGAAGAAGAAACCGTGGGGTATTTATATATCCATTTCCATTTTCAGTAGTTAATATTACAACTGAATTGTCTGTAAATATCATGGTATTTACATCCTGACCATATTCAGGTGTTATTGTATTAAATGTGGGGTACGCTGTACCTTTTCTCCCTTAGGACCAGGCTCCCCCTGAAGTCCTGGGAATCCCGGAATCCCAGTCGCTCCCTGGGGGGGAAAAAAAAGGAAAAAGAGGAAAAGACAATCACATCTGTGCTCAATATAGCAGCGACAGTGCCTCATCATCATCATATCATGTAGCACACACTGACACTTTCTCCAGATATAATAAAGTGTGGCCCTCTGTATTAGAATGTGGAATGGGGATAATGGATAATGGAACGTTTCTAAATTAGTTTTCCCTGAAAACACACACACACACACACACACACACACACACGCACAAAGACTAATGATAAATGTACAAGACTGGAAAGATTTCACTTACTGGCAAACCAATTTCACCTTTGCTCCCCTAAGGAAAAGACAAAAATGGAAAAAAAAACAGTCATTAATTTATTTTTTGACTGCAGAACTAACATAAATAACTTTTGTTTTTTAGATAAAAATAGACGTTTTAAAATGCTGATGAATTGAAACTCACAGGCTGTCCGTCTTTCCCCGAGGCTCCGGGTGGACCTGCAGTTCCCTGTGGCCCCTGTGGGCCCCGTGGTCCGGGCTCCCCTCCCCCTCCCGAGGCTCGTCCCTGAGGACCAGGGGGTCCTGGTGGACCGGCCGGACCTGGCTCCCCCTGTTCCCCCTTCTGCCCCGGAGACACCTGGAGGGACTGATGGTTTGGAAGAGTGACTGACTGGTTAATTTGTTTAAAAATGTAATTTAGAGCGATATATCAGGCCATCGGAGTTTTTAATCACACTTTTAATTACGGTACAGAGAGAAGTACCGGCCTCATGTTACCTCGACATAATGAACTAATCAACTGTCTGGGGGCAAAAGTCGGGTTGAAGTGAACTACTCACAGTGTCCAGTGTTGAGGCTGGAGTCGCTGTCAGCGATGATCGACCTGTGACGCACAGACACAGTTGGCACTTTAGACGTTACAAAGTGAAACTTAAGACAAAGAATAGTTTCACTTAAAGTAGCTATTATTGTATATATGGTTTATTCTGACTTCACCTTTCTTTAGGGCAGAAATAAAGGGCTGTTAAAAAGATGGTAAAATGACAGTTGCAGCTACATTGTCTCTTCAGCACCACCTGCTGGCTAATTTGAGGAACTACAAGACAGGAGGTGCAGGCTGGCATGTGTGTGCTTGTTGCTTGATACCCTGCAAGGTCACATTCCCTTTAACCCTTTCTCGTCTTAGAACTCTCTCTGTTGGCTCAAATCCAGATGTGCAATAACTTATGAATCTGACTCAACTTGGCTTGAGGGAACATGGTCCGTACCTATAGCGGTGCTCGTCTCCTCCTCCTCCTGCCCAGAAATCTCCTCGATATCTTCATCATCGGCATCATAATCGCCGGCTATTGACATCTCAGTGGGCGGAGCTTGGACCGGGACGCTGCCAGTCGGGTCCATCTCTGGGAGGGGCTGTAAGAAGAAGAAAAAAGACAGCATTAAAATATTTAAATAAAATTTCTCGAATTCATAACATTGAAAGAAAAACTCAATTTTTGTTGCCTATTTTTATACAAAACATCCGAGGACCAATGAAACTACAGAAAGCTATAAGAGAGATGGTTCTTTTTTTTCCTTTTTTTTTATCTCTTGGACCCTACAAGACTGTATATAGAATATCAGATATGACTTCTGCTGCAATACACAGTCAATAGCATCATCCATTGAAGTTTTTTTTCTTTTAAATCCTCTTCTCTCTTTTTCTTGTAATCTGTTCAAAAAGCATTTTGAGAGAGAAAAGGCAGCTTTAAATGCGGTAAGAAGAAGAAGCTCAGTGACTATATCTATCTTCATACATATATATCATCTTTTCTTTTTAATTCAGAGAGAACAGATCTGGCAGGAGCTGCACATATCATCATGTTCCAGTCTCCGGCACACCTAAAAGGATAAGAGTTGTTTTCTTTGGTCCGAGTCCAAATCAGCTAAATTGGAAAGTGTGGAGTGTGTGTGTGTGAGTGTGTCAGTGTGTGTGTGTGTGTGTTATTAACACACCATGGTAAACTCTCTCTCCTCCACAATCTTCTTCACTTCGTCTCTTTCTTCAGCGTCCTCGTAAGCATCGTCACCACTTCCATATCCAGAGGCCTGCAGGCAGAAGAGGCGTCCGGAGACAAACGCGGAGAAAGACCGAAATGATTAAATACTAGTTAAACGACAGATCTTATCTGGGTTCAAGCTGCGGGATGGGAAAATTGGTTTTGGGGGGGGGGGGGGGGGGGGGGGGGGGGGGGGGAGGCAGAGAAAACAAAAGAATACCTTTAATAGCCAGAGTTTGGTTCCCACGCTTTCAAGTCGCGACTGTGAAACTTAATTCAAGGACCAAATACACAGTGTAAGGGACAGACTTGTCCATATACTTTTGGCCGTGTAGTTTACTGAAGTGCACTTTGTTCACCAGTAGAGGGGGCAATAATTTCAGATTTCGACTGCAGAACCACTACGTGCGTGTTTGGGTGTGTGCGTGTGTGTGTGTGTGTGTGTGTGTGTGTGTGTGTGTTCGTGCACACTCACATACGGATCGTCCTCCTCACACTGGTCATCCGGGGCCGTGGGATCGGACTTCAGCACCAGCTGCTGGATGGAGCCCTGGAGAGAGAGAGAGAAGAGACTGTTATGTTTCATGGTAAATTACTTGAGACGCTGCTAGTTTCCATATGGCGCTGCAGATTGTTTATTTATTGTGAATTGTTACACACTTTCTGCGGCAAAACAATGACAGAAGAATCTTGAATCTGTCACACAGACACGAAAACGCGAATACTCCCACGCCATCAGGAGCATCTACGAGTGAAACAGGTGTCTCACATCAACCTCAAAATCACCAGCCTTTAATTTTTAAAAATCAGAAACGTCTTATGAACACAACGAAAAGGACAAATGCAGCTGAACACAACTATAATAAACAGTGTTATACTGGTGTCGTGCTGTCAGCAAAAAACAAAATCAAACCGAGTTTTGTCGATGAATTATCCCGAAAAAGTCCATTCAAATTTAGAAATTAGATATTAATCTCCTGAAGCGCAAGTGGATTATCCAACAGATGAAAGTTGAGCGGAATTTATTGTAATTTTCTTTGAATTCTAATTGACAAGCCCAAAAACGATGCAGCCCAAGGAAAGTGTCTGCATGATGAATTGACTTACAGACGATGGAATAAAGTTATATCAATTAAAAAAAAGCCTTTTATTTGATTATGCAAAAATTCCCCATCGTTAAAAAAACACACGTCTGCAATCATTATTGAGGTGTCGGGGGAAATTGTGCGAAAACCTGCAACAGAGATGCAATTTGGTGCAGAGTTTTCAAAGGCAAAAGTCCATCGCAAAATCTCAAGCTAACTCACGATGCATCGTTTCCCTTATTGGCACCGGTAGATACGGAGTCTTCACCTGCCGCCGCGCCTCATGTCAGCGCTTCGACGGGCCGAGACCAATGAGCGGAGGCTTGAGTCAGGATTGCGCGACACCGACGGCGAGGCTGTGAACTCGGAGCGATTCGGATGAGTCGGTCTGTGAACCTTTTTTCCGAATCAGGGGAATGTAAACACATGAGGTCAGTGGGCGGGCTTCGTCAGTGCCGGTGGCTGTTTGAGCGACAGGTTAAACACTGAACCTTCCACCGTGTCTACAACACAGATGACTGAATCCAAACTGTGTCGGAAAGAAGACATACAAACAAGTGGACAAGACAGAAGGTCACGTAGCTAAACAAGGACAGACGGTGTAATCACATCGTGGCTCGTTGTTGTTCTCATCATCGTGTCTGTCTTCACGTCGTTGCTGGTTTATGGGGGGGGGGGGGGGGGGGGGGCGAGACGATTTGTCCACAGTGAACTTTCTGTTCTATTCTAACATAGCGTTTAATGATGATGATAAAACAGTCAAAGGGGTTTAGTAGAGTCTCGCATCTGCGAACATGATAGAAATAAATTGGAAGCTCTCTCTGAGCACATGGAGCCACGGTGGTCTGAACTCCGTGACCTTTATGTTTTGAACTGAAGTGACCCCTGAGCCCGTTTCTATCAACTTCAAAATGAAGTCACGTTTGACACCGAACATCGACCAGCACGTGCTGGTGATCAGACGCAGTGAATGGGGTTTCAACCGCAGGCGGTGAACAAAGATGGACGACGACGTGACAGCTCTCCAACAGTGAAGCCAAACCATCCGGATCGCCCCCTGGTGGCCAGCTGCAGTACAGCTCACAAACCCCTGGCTCCTCCATCTCAGCAGACGGGACGCGCCAGATAAATTCTTACAAAGGGGACTTCTGTCACTTCATGTCATTTTAAAAATCACGCTGATGTATGCGACGGAAGCCCTGGGGCATTTTCTGATTGGCTGTTATGAATATTAAGCGTCACCACCGCGTCACATTGACAGTGAATTACGATATTACATTCTCCGCGGGAACGCCGTGAACATTATCAATGAGGCCTGGTTGGTGTATACTGTGCCGTCTGGGTGCTGTCAGCCGAGCGGCATTCAGGAGTTTCCACGTGTCAGGGTATGGCTCGGAGGAAAAGGTCAACTACTCTGCCCAGCGTCCGCACCAACTGGCAGTCGCCACTGTCGAGGAAAAGCGGCGTCGCCTGAGCGACAGAGAGCCGATGTGTGTGCGTGAGAGAGAGAGACAGACGAGTCACATCATGTCATCATCATGCTTCAAGACACATTCAGCTGGATATTAAATAAAGAAACTGTAACGACAGACGGCAAGTTGCCTCTTTTGGCCACAAGGTGTCGCCAGATCACTTGACTACAACATGAACTGGACTGGCATCAAAATGGCAATTTGCTTTTAAAAAACTGTAGCCAACCAAACTTAATGAGAGTCTTAACACGCACAGGCGACGGGACACATTTCGTCCAGCACGCTTGGCTGACGGAAGTTTTTTTTTTTTTTTTTAAACATTACGAGTAAGAGAAACACATTCCGCTGCTCAGGGGAGAATCAGATGTCTCGTAAAGTGGACCGCACACTCTTTCTCTCTCTCTGTCTTTTTCTTGTTTCCATGTCTCTCGCACAGGAACGCAGATGTGCAGAGATGGCGCAGACGCGTTCCCGCATGGGTGGAAGTAAAGGAAGGGCAAAAAAAAAAAAAAAGGAATATGAGTGAATGCTCTTTGAAACTCTCCTCGGATTTCTCCAATAAAATGTTATCGAGAGCTGCTTGGCCATCAGAGCTTCTTTCCACTGTCCCGGCAATAAAGCATCTCGTAGTTTTCCCGCCACGTGAATAAACGCATGTAAACAGGGAGAAGAAGAAGAAGAATGAGAGGAGGAGGTCGGGTTTTAGTTTTTAAAGGTCACAGGTCGTGCGTTTCTCTAATTTAGCCACTGGCCTCGGAGGGATTTATTCAGAAAAAGAAATCGCTTGCATAATTCAAATTGAATGATGTCACGTGTCGCGATACAAAATTCCGATTCAACGCCTCGATAACCTTGAAAACCGTTTGCGCTCCGCCACGGATGTAGCGCCTGATTGAATGAAAGTTCCCATTTCACTCAACAACTTTTCGGCCTCCGTCCCGACCGCAGCGGGACCAACGCAGCCTTTCACTGCCATTACCAAACAAGCCCATCGCAGATGATTGGGAGCAAAGCGCTGAAGCATTTACGGGTTCATTTCCCTCTTTTACAAGAGCCCTGAGAGCAGACTACAACATCGTGGACGCGTTAGTGCCTCTTTCCCCTGGTTCTGATTTTCTCAGCGCTCCTCTATCAACCGCTCCCTCGGGGATATTCTTAACAACGGATGCGTGGGAACCGAACCGCCACCCCTTGCGCCCTCTGCTATTATTTGATTCTACCCCTCTTTTGATTTTAAGATTCGGCAGACGCCCTCACGGTTGCGCCCGGCGCGAAGCCATTCGCCATGAGACCGTCGGCTGCGTTCCAAAAGGCGTAAATCAGATATGACTTGTCATTTATGAGGTCCCGCAGGATGAGACGGGGCTCGTAAACACATGCGGTCGTTCGCTCCTCGTCTCCCGTGGCGGTCGTGAAGCTGCCAACAAAGGCCACTGTGTTCACGTCTCAAATGTACAATAGGGAAAACCGCCCCAACGCCACGGTCGCCTCCGCCGCGAGCAGCAGATTCGGCTTCTATTCTTGACCCATTGATCCGGTACGACTCCGGGAATAAAGTGTGAGCGGAGACTGAGATTCAATGAGGAGCAGAAGAGGAAATCACAGGGGACGTCTAAAAATACTGATGCTGCGAGGCGTCGTGCACGGGCAGACTTGGCTGACGGCGAGCGCAGACACGGCAGCCGCGTCCCAATTCGGGCGCCGCGAACGTCGCAGGCCGCATGACGAGGTTGTTGGGAAACAGCGAGTACGCGCAGCGCAACACACACACACACACACACACACACACACACACACACACACACACACACACACACACACACACACACACACACACACACACACACACACACACACACACACACACACACACACACACACACACACACGCTTGTAAATCCAGTCCCATCCCGACTTACCACAAACCTCGCCAGGCCGGTGCCGCCGGCGTTTCCGACAAAGATCCCAGAGCTGGCCTCGAAGGTCAGCGGCTGAGGACTCCGGGCGAAGGCGACTCGGTGGTACTCCTCGCAGTCCATGTAGAGACGCACCTGGGACACGGAAGAGGGTGAGAAGGAGATTTCTGTCGGCGGAGAGACTCTCGCTCATCCGGGTCACCGTCGTAAATAAACGTGTGTAAGTGAGGACTTGACCCCATCTGACTGACTGAACAGGAAGTGGCAGCAAACACGGCTGAAAGCAACAACTGTCACAGGGAAACTTGTGAATATCATATCTTTTTTTTAAGTCCTTATGTATGGGTTCAATTTAACAACATTTAGCTCATTTCCTGTGCGAAGCCTTAGTGTCACAGCTTGTTCCCCAAAACCACACCGACAGACGCGCTCTCTCATTAGGACGAACACATGGCCACCGTAGTTTGTTTTGAGTCTAGCGCGGCGCGGAGCCAATCCTACGTACGGCACGGCCGCGATTGACCGACATTCAGCGTCCTTTACCCGAACAGGACACCCACCTCTGCGCCCTGGACGGTCAGGGTGAACCTCGCCCATCTGCCCGTCAGGTCGGCCATTTTGAAGGAAGCCGCTTCCTGCGTGCCACCGGCCGTTCCGGGGTCGGTGTAGTACAACACAACCCTCTGGGAGCCATCCTCCACTTCTGACAGGGCGACGCCCAGGTGCACGACCTTCACAACGGAGCAAAACGTTACGAACAAAAAAACACCCGTCTTTTTAATGGCGACAATAAATATAGACAAAGATAATGACTCACTTTTTGATAGGCATCGGTTATGGCGAACAGCACGCCGCCGCGCCGCGTGGTGGGCTTCGCCACGACGGTGACGGCAAAGTCGCGGTAGAAGGGGTCGGGGATGAACGACTTCGTGAGGCGGCCCACGTTGGCGTCCGGCCCGAAGCTGTAGGCGGGGTAACCCTCGAAGCCCGTGACGAAGGAGACGGACGGCGGGAGGGGGACGCCGATCAGCTCCGTCAGGTCCAAGGCCCCCTGAGAGCCGCGCTCTGTGGGAAACAAAGATGGAGGCGGGAGAAGCCGCGTCAGCTCAGGAGTTAAACTGAACGCCGGTGGTCGGGAGCGTCCGTCATCTCTACGCGCGCGATGTTCGACAGCTGCCGCTCGTCTCTCGGAGGACGCGTAGCTTCCGAGTCGTCAGTCGATCACACTTTGGCACTTTCCAAAGGTCTGATGTCGGACAGCTTGTGGGAAATATTATTATGAAATACCAAGTGAAAACTTGAACGCCCTCATGGGTCGGACGACTAAAACGCTCAAGAAGTCCACAATCTGTTGCAATTATCTTATAATTCATGTTTTACTTTAAATAAGAAAAAAAAGCTATAAAAGTAATTCGACTCTTATTCACAAAGTGATCCGTAAGATATACGTTTTTAATTTGAATTCCACCACAGAGTCTTTGAGAAGAGGCTCCTCCATCAACCTAATGTCCTCCATCATTTCCTAAACACTCACTGTATCTACGGCTCTCTGACCGACCGACACACACACAAATGTGAACACATGAAACTCACACAGCATCTGAAGCATGCCAGATTTCATGTGCACAGTTATTCTCTCTCCAACACACACACACACACACACACACACACACACACACACACGCACGCACACGCACACACACACACACACACACGCACACACACACACACGCGCTTCCCACCACACCTGGTTCTCCTTATAGGGGAAGACCCCGGGAACAATCGTGTGTTGTTTTAGTGCGTATGGGCCGCGGGTATAGCCGCCGGGCGTCTGGAAGGCATTAAGCTCGACTAGTACACACGTGCTGCGCAGTGGCAGTTCCTGTAAATAAGGCTTTACCGCGTGGCGCGCGTGTGTGTGTGTGATGGAGCGGAACAGCCAAAGAGAGGGAACGAGTGAGAGAGAGATGAGCGCCAACATTGAGACTTCCACAAGTACAGTGTGTGTGTGTGTGTGTGTGTGTGTGTGTGTGTGTGTGTGTGTGTGTGTGTGCGCGTGTGTTTGTGTGTGTGTTTGTGTGTCCGTGTGTGTGTGTGTGTGTGTGTGTGCGTGCGTCTGTGTGTGTGTGCGTGTGTGTGTGGATTCAATAAGGCTCCCCACAGGCAGAGAGGCTCACTCTGTCCCCCTCGTGCGGTAATAGGATTAAATGCCCTGCGGACTGGGGGCAATTAAAAAACAACACTGAGCCGCGATTTGTGCCGCGTCACCTCCACCACGGCTGAACAGTGCGACTTCGTGGACCGGAGGCTTCTGTTGAAAACTGACAGCGAGACCCAAGCGAGGCTAAAAACAAGCTTTAATGCTTTTTCAAATAAACTTTGGACTCATTTCTGATTTCAGGGAATTTCTGCGGGGAGAGAGGGGAAACATCCCCAAGGACCAAAACCCTGGAATCAGTAGTTTGCTGGTTGTGCCAACATTCCCACCGGGCCGCCCGTCACTCCTCCTCCTCCTCCTCCTCCTCGTCATCACCGCCTTCGGTCCAAAGGTGAGATCACTGCAGATGTTCCTCCACCGGGCTCACAGACGCAACAGCTGGACGGAAATTAAAACATGCACTCGCTCAACCGCCTCATCGCGCGGGAGCTTGAACGTTTGGACCGAGTCCTGCGTCGTTCCCGCTTCGGCGGATTTCGCGTGAGACAAACAGCTGATCGCGTTCGAGGAAGTGGGCCTTAATGAAGACTCGCGAGTGAGCTCAAATTAATAATACGGCCGGTGGGTTAAAAGTGTGAGGCGTGTCGGCGCAGGGCGGTGTCAGCGGTGAGTCATTCCAGTCAGGGTGCGACTCCTCCAGACGTAATCGGCCTTGGCCGGGTCGGAGCGCCACCTGCTCTGGAAACCCGGGGGAATGAGAACGAGGGCGGAGGAGAGGGAGGAGGGCTCAGGGGGAAGGTAGTACAGTGACATGTCCCCACGGTAATATCTTCAAGGTGTCTACATGAAGTACAAGATGCTGCCCTGCCGTCGTGAGGAAGAGGAGGATGAGGAGGAAGAAGACGGGCGACCGCCGGGATGTGAGAAGAGTTTCAAGTTTGACTTGCAGGAGCGATGCAGGATGCTTCTCGTCTATCGCGAGAGAGTCCAATGAGTCCTTTTAGGAACCTTTTGGATGACCGGTTCTAGGGACGAAGAGGAAGATCGGCTCGTCAACATCCCCTCCAGACTAAAGACAACCTGCAGGTCTGGTGTCAGAGCTTGGCCTTGGCCGGGACTCTTAGACACTGAGTCCTGATTACGGGGAGACAGAAAAACGGGCGTCGTGATAATGTGCTGACGACGGAAACGGTGTCTGGACTAAAGTCGAAACGGGCCAAAGTATCTCGGCTGTCGGTCAGAGCACAGCAGTTCGTAATGAGCTGCCACAGTATGATGAGTCTGGAACCGGACCAGGCCGCAGTCATCTCTGACTCCACCTCGCAGATGGTCAGATAGCAACATGTGCATAGACCTCATGTGTGTGCGTGTGTGCGTGTGTGTGTGTGTGTGTGTGCGTGTGTGTGTGTGTGCGCGCGCTACACACAAAGCCTCGTTTCTGCACAACGATCCAGAACAAACGGGTCAAACTTAATTCAAGTATTTAAAGATGCAAAAGATCCTTCACTGTTACAGGACAAATCCTCAGCGGCTGCAGTCACACCGCGTCTTACAAACACACGGCACTGCGTCTTCTGCGTTACCGGGAAAGAAAATTATGAAGCCAACAAATCAGGAATCTGATGAAATCTAACGGCTGATTATGAAGTTGGGCATCAAAGAGGAAAAAATCTCTAGTTAAAACACTAACACACTTTGTTAGAAGTTCGAAATGAATGAGGAACTCTCAATGAGGGATTTTCTCTTTTGAGTCTCTTAGTCTACACACCTATACGGATTAAGTGTTTCCAAGAGGGCCTCACTTCTTTCCTCCGCGTGGACAAGGCAAACACGGCTGATTGACAGGTTCTGTCGTGATGTCGGCCCCTTTGCTGTTGTGAGAAGCAGGAAGTTCAGGGTAAATTGCACAAAGACCACACAGCCTGAGTATTTAACTGGCGAGCGTGTACACACACGTGTGTGTGTGTGTGTGTGTGTGTGTGTGTGTGTGTGTGTGTGACCCGGTGAGGCTGCGGGGCCTGTGATTTAGCACAAAGCTCTGCTCTGTTAGCGTCAAGCTAAAGTGCCAAATCAGCGCAGTCATTAAGGGGAGTGGAGCGGAGCCGAGCGTGTAGACGCTCTCACTGCGATCAAAGACTCGCAGCACTTAGCTCAGATGGATGGATCCCGTACCGGGTGATGTCACTTGTGTGAAGGCCCGCTGGGAAAGATGAGGCTTGTTTGGGGGCGGAAATGAAACCCCACGCACGCAGAGTAAAAAGCGCCTCGACTTTGACACGTCACACTTCGCTCTAACGATAAAACGAATGCTTCTAAGTCCTGTAGAGGGGGAAAGAGATTCTCTTACAGCAAATTCAATTCTCGCCCCTTGCAAAAATGATTTCTACAATCTCCGTGACCTCTTTCGTGCGAGTGTAGCACAAGGAACGTGTCATCTGCGGAGGGAAGATGGCCAACGGCGGAGAACAAAATGAAACCCCTTTTCATGGGAATGCTGATGTGAGATAAGGAATGTGGTCGCACCTGCACATGCATGTCAGGAATGTGATGCTCACATAGGAACAATTTAGCTTTTCACCACAGGTCAAGAGCTTAACAGGGGTCAGTAGAAACCAAGAGGGAAATAAAAGATTGCAATAAACATTGCACATGACAACTTGTAACTTAAGGAGCAAAATCACTTGGGAAACGGACTTTGCGAGGCCCCGTCTCGTCCGGGCCCCTGACCCCAGGTTCAGAGGCCCGCGTGGGTCACGTGCACAGAAAACAAGTCGGTCGGACACAAGGAACGTCCGAGTCGGCACGCTGCTCCATCTGCTCGATGCGACGCAGCTTTTTAATAAGAGTTTTTGATCCAGAACAGGCAGCTTGCGGTCGACGATGCATCCACTTCATTCATTCCGTTGAGGAGAAAAACTCATTACAACGATGTCGCAAGCGCCTTCCTGCAGCAGCTGAATGTGAATCGGCCACGTGTGTGGCCTGGATGATTTGTATGGGAACATTTCACCCACTGTTTAAAGGGTGGATTCGCTCAAATAATGAAAAATAAAATTGAAAAAAAAGTTGTTCCTCGCCATGTGGATTCGTTCAGTAAAATAAAAGGGTGAATGGAATTTTGTTTTATGACTAATTTAAAGCCTCGGTGTGTAGTTTTCTGGCGGCATCTGCTGGTAAAGTTGCAAACTGCAACCAACTGAGCGACCGACGGGGGACACTTTACGGTGGCGCACCGCTGATTCCATTTGAAAATTCAACGCAAATGTGACGTATTCTGGAACCGGGAAAAATCAGGGGTTCTTTGCTGCAGGTGATTATACATATATGAACACAGTTATGAACAATATATTCAATTTCTGTGTATGCGTTATTCTAAATATTACACACTGTAGCTTTAAATAAATTATAAGTAATTCAGCATTACTCACTGAAGCTGCTTTCTACATAAGTTGAAGTGTAAATATCTCAAGCCGCTGTAGCCTTACTCACATTTAAGACTGTAAAGTAACTGTGAGTTCTCCCCTGACGCAGCTATACAGTCCTTGGGAAGCAGCGTTACAACGGAGCCCTTCATGTGCTGGGAAATGCAAATAAACATCCGCAGCGTTTCCGACGTGGGAAGTTACCTTTCATGTACGGCAGAAGTATAAAAGGAGCTTGTTCTCGGCGCTGGTAAATCCTGAAATGTCAGTGCAGGTCGTGGCGCTCGAGGGACCGCAGCTTTACTTTGAAGCCCGTTTGACGTGACCTTTTGCACAAAAAAAAAAAAATTTAAACGCAAGATATGTTTAAAAAATGTATAATATCACATTTGTTTGCTGCAGCCGAGGCACTGAGAACAAACTGTTGGCTTCCCTTTAGGTGGGAGGACATTTTCCACAACATGAGTTCATGTTCCGAGAGGCCGACTACAGGACGTCAGCCAGCGAAACACGGCACAGCTGATTATCCCATAAAATGGAAAACAGCTTTCATACGGCCGCCTTCGATTTCCAACTGCCGCTGAGACGAACCAGATGGTTTACGGGAATGTGACCGAGGACGTCTCCGACGTTGCCACCCTGGAACAGAACCAGGCGTGTTTCCCCACAGATATTCTAATCCATATCTATAACTTTGTAAGCCATCAACACACTCCACTCGACAATTAGTCGCCTCCAGGAAAGGACGTGAGAGAATATTTGGGGGGAATTTCCTGCTCGAACTTATAAGATTGTATCATTTCAAATGACAGACTTGTGTTTTAAACAAAACTGTAAGTGTTGATGCTGATTACAGTTGGTTACATAAAGTCTGATGCAGCTGTTGAGAACAAGAACCGCAGCAACGTGCACTCGTTACTGACATCAGAAGGAAAAAAACACTAAAAGACCCCGTCTATTAATTTGCCGCTAACCAACTACATCACCATCTGCAGCATTTCAGAACCGATGCAATCTGTTCTTCTATGATATATTACGCTCTTGGCGCGGTCGCGCCGCTCCACAGAGTCCCGGTGCCAAGACGTGACTCAACCAAAACCCCGCGTCCCCTGTTAACCCCCGACGAGAGCTCCGGTCTCCACGGAGAGAGAGAGAGAGGGAGGGAGAGAGAGAGAGAGAGAGAGAGAGAGAGAGAGAGAGAGAGAGAGAGAGAGAGAGAGAGAGAGAGAGAGAGGGAGAGAGAGAGGGAGGGAGAGAGAGAGAGAGAGAGAGAGAGAGAGAGAGAGAGAGAGAGAGAGAGCGAGAGAGAGGGAGGGAGAGAGAGGGAGGGAGAGAGAGAGAGAGAGAGAGAGAGAGGGAGGGAGAGGGCAACTCCATCATTGTGCTTGAGGTCTGATGATTCAGACATGAGCCATTAGTTCCCAGGGTGGTGGAAAACAAAACAAACACAAAAGAAAAATGCAATTAGCTCATCCGGAGAAGGGGAAACAAAACCTAAACATTCAATATTTATCCAATATTTATGGGGGGGGGGGGGGGGATTCCACGGCAGCCAAAACTGGTACAAATACTAAGGGATCCCGCGGGGAGGAAATGATAAGCTGGACGGAGAGAGCTGGGATGCTGAGTGGCGATGTAAATCTCTGTGGTCAGCATATTCATAAACTTTGGAGTACTTATTATAACATTTTGAACACATTTTGTTGCCGTTTGTCAAATGGATTTCTCACAGGACCATTCAAATATTGTACTTCTTGCTACTGAAATTGTTTTAAAATGTCAAGTGACAATGACAACATGCTCACGCATGTTGTCGAATAATTACACATGCATTTTCCATCGCGGCCCGATCGGACACACCTCTGTAACTCTGAGTTACACAGAGTTTGAAGTACTGCCAATATTACAGTAGTGTGGACGCAGTACTATGACAGTATGTATGGTAGTTTCGAGTTTTTTTCCTCGTCTATTCAACCGTTCAAAGCACTTTACAAAGCAAGTCGCAGTCGAGCCTTCACACGCACACATTCATACACTGTTGGCACAATTCCAGTTGAAGTGTCTTGCCCTAGGATGAGGGCGGGGGGGGGGGGGGAAGCGGGGATCTGACCAGCGACCTTCTGGTGAATGGACGACCCTCTCTACCGCCTGAGCCACAGCCACTGTTGATCAATCTCGTATCTCGTCAAGTGGGTGCAGACTTCAGGAAGTGCAGTCAACCAGTGTGTCCTCTGTCTGACGGTTGGTCCATTTAGAGATTTGTCCATCACTTTGAGATTCCAGCTTTCACAGGATAGACTCCTCTGTAGTTGCCTCTCATGGACCAATTCTCCTGCCGCTGTACATGTGTTTAACACAACCAACAGAGGCGACATAAAGATGAAAAGAATGAAGGTATGAACTCAACTTTCTCTCTCTCACTCACACTGCACTACACACATGCAGGCACAACGGGAGCCTTATGTGTGACAGGTAACGTGAGGTCTGGACGCGAGCGGAGAGCAGCGAGCGCATTCTTGCATTTCATCCAACATTCGTGGCTTCAGGGAGCAGGGGCTGACCGGCCCACTCTCGGCCGGTGGTCTCCCACAGACTGCTGTCCACTTTAATGTATGATAATGTATACGGGCGGAAAGCTACTAACTGGAATATGCAGTCTTCCATGGAAGATATGCAGTCTTCCATCCATCCGTCGTCTACCGCTTTTTATCCATTTAAGGGGCTGGAGCCAATCCCAGCTGACATAGGACAGGTCTCCAGCCTATCACAGGGCCACATACAGAGACGGACAACCATTCACTCTCACATTCACACCTACGGTCATTTTAGAGTCTCTGATGAACCTGACCCCATTCTGCATGTCTCTGGACTGTGGGAGGAAGCCGGAGAACCTGGAGAGAACCCACGCACACACGGGGAGAACATGCAAACTCCACACAGAAAGGCCCTGGTTGGTTTGAACCGGGACTCGAACCCAGAACCTTCTTGCCGTGAGGCCAAAGTGCTGACCACTACGCCACCGTGCCGCCCTAATACGCAGCCTTTTGGCTCTTGAATCGACTTTCTCAGATTTGCGCAATTGCAAAACAACCAACTTCTAAAGTGCACTAGAGTGAATCTTTTGTCCCCAAAATAGCTTCAAACATCGTCCGCCGTTGCCCAATTTCTTGACCACGTCTTGGGAAACACAGGCGTCTGCCAGGGAACACAGAACAAGGTTTTGTAACGGCAGCTCCGCTGTAGGTTTCACAAGGAGCTGGAGGTCTCGGTGTGAGAGAGGAAGAGGAGCGTGCAATGACTTCCTAATGACAACAGTGTAGTCGCAGCGTCCAGGAGGAGAGGGGTCATTTCGGGTCAGATGATCCTGATTTATGTCCATAATGTTTAACCTTTTTATATAAAAAAATACCTGAACTGGCTGACCGCTTGTTCAGACGGGACAGTTCACGTTCAACGTGTCTTTCTCCTCAAACTTCTTCTGGGGAAACAGCAAAGGTGATAAAAAAAAACGAGTTCAGGAATCTTGTTTTGGCTCAGTTACATGGGAATTCAAAAACCCGCCGCTGCAGATTTACAGTTGCTTTTGGTTTGAGCCCGTCGAAGCTCGGGACCGTGCCCATATAAGCCGACACACTGGGCAGGACTGGGGTCACTGGTGAGGGTCACACACACACACACACACACACACACACACACACACACACACACACACACACACACACACACACACACACACACACACACACACACACACACACACACACACACACACACACACACACACACACACACACACACACACACACACACACACACACACACACACACACACAGAGTCGCCAGCTCCCTGCTCCCTCAGAGTTCTTATCTTCCATCTCAACGTGGGGCACCAACTCGGCGTCGGCAGCAGAACAGTATCACCTTTGTGAAGTGGAACATTTGCCGTATTTTTCTCTCAATTTTTTTCACGTTCTGGAGAGGTTTTTTTCTGATTGGACGAGCCAAACATAACTGTGGGATGTCCAATGTTCCCCGAAAGTCGTCATGCCAAATTCGGAAGTTGCTTGTTCAAGAAAAACCTCAAATACACAAAACCTCCTCGGTGGCTGCAATGAGGTTTTCATGGTTTCGTGCCGGTGCACATTGTAAAATGGCACAGGAGGAACAAATGCAGCAGAACCTCGTCATAGCTGATCGCATTTGTGCCTTTAGTGAGAAATAAGGAGAGTCGCGGGGTCGAGTGAAAAGGCCTCGGAAGCTTAACGAGTCAACACAGGAAGTGAGCGCCACGTCGCCGGCGAGCTCCACTGCACAGAGAGAAACCTGCGTCGTCTCGATCCTTTACCTTCGGATGTTTGGATCTGTTCGTATGTGAATGCGTTGGCGACGTGGTGTTTCAAACGTTTTCCTTTAGGTTAATTAAAAGCAGCTCGGGGCTGCGGGGGGGCGGGGGCTCCGTGTAAACGGCCAAGCGGTGTTTAACCAGCTGTGGAAGCTGCACTCTGACCGAGGTGTCAGAGGAAGGAGATGAGTTCTTGGCAGCCTGCCGCCACAATGTCCGGCACTACGACGTAGACCCTGTGCAGAGCAACGTCTCCGTCTCTGTTTGAAAAATGAATTTGATGAATGAGGAGGAGTGGGGAGAGGCGGAGAAAGACACAGAAGCCATCAATCACCTATTAAAAAGAGAGGAAGGTACAAAAGCTTCTTTGCCACTTAATCAACAAAGCGACTGGGACCTTTTTTAATACGGCCTTGGTTCGTCATGGCTCCCGCCAGGACACAAAGAATTAAAGGAGTGGGGAAATGCCGACTTGCTTAGGGGAAAAAAATATTAAAGTGAAAGAAAAACATGCTGCAAATGAATAAAGGTGCAACTGAAGGATCAACATCTGCATCTCCATGAGCTCCCTCAAACCAAAAAAGAATAAATCCCTTCTCCCTTCTTTTCCAGTGACGGATGCCAGAGTTTTGCAGCGAGGCGAAAAGGTTTTGTCTTGTTTGTCTCCATCACACTGAAGATACTCGTGTGGCTCATCCAAACTGTTCCTTACAGGGGGAGGGGGGAGGGGGGAAGAGGGGCGGCTGAGTGCTTCCATCTGCTTTGGCTCGGCCGTCCCGAGCTCTTCACTAGGATTTTGAAGGGAGCGCACGGGCCCTCAGCCAATCCACTTGCAATCCGGTCCGTTCATTGACTTACAGGAGAGTGCGGGTCGCTCCCGCTCTCAGAGGAGTCTTGACCTGGATGACCTGAGGGCAGCGTGCTCGTTTCAACCTTTAACGTTTCTGTTTGTCCCCAAAATATCTCCGCTCTATTCTTAGAGCAAACAGCCGCCTCGTTCACCGAGATCCACGTTCATGTCGTACGGTCGAAGGAAACATGGAGGGAAGAGCTCGTCCACTGCACGTCGGACTACACCTTCACCCATTGGCCGTTGCCCGCTGCGATTTGTCGTCTATTTCACTAGAAGACTTGAAACTGGAGATCGAACCATAAACTCCTCGGGAAAATGTTGACTGACGCTATAAATCAAGTGAGAAGTAGAGACATTGTTTTTTTCACAGACTTCTATAGAAACAACCAGCGGAGTCGCCCTCTGCTGGCGATTCGAGAGAATACAGGGCTTCCGGCCCCTGCCCACATTTGGCTTCACTGTACGTACAGTTAGAGAAGAACTGTGATAAACTTCTTTGGCGAGGCTTCATCGGCCAAAATCAGCGTCCTGCCTCCACTCCTGCTCTTCATACCTTTATTATATGGTTCTTGAGATTTGAAACTCACTTTAATATTTGAATTTAAACCTGACTGGAAGGAAATGTGCTTATTCTCAAAGCCACAGCTCCTGGCGGAGGAATTTTACTTTGTCTTCTCCGAGGCCTTTCCATCAAAGTTGATGGGATGAGCCCGCGGAGAAAAGAGTCATTTCATGGGTTATTAGTCTATACCATTAATTCAGCATATACTGCAGCTACTTGACAACAGACTTTTCATTGGCTTCAGTAAAACACAGGTTGGTCTTTCCAGGAAAAAAAACCCCAGTGGACCTCGAGACGTAGAGAAAGAGAGGTGTTTTACATTTCTGGCACAACGACTCGTTTGGAACAAATACGGAAATATTAGCTACAGCTCCCTGGGTGCAACTCCCTTTTACCTTTTCTTTCCAATAGTGAACTGTTCCTATCATGCTGCTTAGCTGCCAAGTGAAAGTACAGTGAACCCCCCCCCCCCCCCCATGTTCTTGCGTCCCGGCCGTCTGGCGGTTCATTAGCGGATCAGTTGCTAAGCTGGGGTCAAAATGCGGCGACCGGGTTTTCACCCCGAGGAGGACGTGACCCCGCATCCCCGACCCCCCCGGGCGTCCTCCTCCTCCTCCTCCTCCGACGACGACGAGCGAGAACACTCAGCAGCCGTTAGCATCACTCGTCAGGTCGAAACCAGGTCAAGCTCATTGGCTTGTTATTTTAACATCTTCCTCTCTGAAGTGGTTGGCGTGGCCGCGGGCCGGAAGAGAGACAGGAGCCTCTTCGTGGCAGGAGTCGGTTCCAAAAGTGGACAGGCGTTTGATCTAGCAGTTGTTTCTAATAAGAGAGTGGGTCGGATTCTTTCTTGTCCGGGGCAGTTGGATGCGGGGGGCGGGACGCAATTAAGGGTGCAAATTGGACTAATCTGCAGGGTTTCAGACGGAGCCGAGTGCGTTTGACTTGGCCTGTGATTCACTGGCCAGAGACGAAGGAGTGGACATGAGAGGAGGAGGAGGAGGAGGAGGAGGGAGAATTGAGTCTAGATTGCAAAACAAAGAGGACGAAGGAAATGGCAGAGTGAGGAAGATAGACTAGCTCCTAAAGCACCTCTGCTCCATCACCAGGATCCCCACAGAGCCTTTTACTCAGAATGTGCACGGCAACGGTCCAGCTCCTGTGACGTCTCCGCCCCGTCTGCACGGTGGAAACCATCAGCTCTGTTTTTACAGTGGACGCCACGTGTTTTCACTCGCCGCACGACTCCACAGAGAACATCTCCGACCGGTGCGCCTCCGCAAGCTTAGCGTTGGCGGTGAACGCTTCTTTTGTTTGAAATGTTTTGCTTGGTGACGAGATTTCAGAAGGAACCGCGTCAGTGTTGGAATGGAAAAGACTTAAAGATTTACTCCACGCGTATGCTGAAGACTTTTGATTGCAGCTTGTACACCTGGGGTGTCATAGTTTGACTTAGATCAATATTAAACGTACTGAACATTAAACTGCAGTTTCAGCTAGTTCAGTGGGGCCTGGACTTAAATTCTTTAGTTTCATCAATCGTCACAAAACTGCCAGAAAGTGAGGAGAAGGGCTCGCTGCATCCTTGACCTATTAACAGCTCATCAAATTGCTGTTAAAATTTCATTCGACCAACTACGCTAAAGTGGAAAGTGGAATAATCCTCTGATCATGAAACCTGCCGCGTGTGCAAAAATCTAAAATCCAACTCCTGCACGTCTAATGAAAAGTCTCCAGAATGAGCGGTTTGATTTACGGAGCCGCTGCTGAGGGAACTGGATCCAAAAGCAACAGTTCCTGAGTTCAGCTGTGTGTGTGTGTGTGTGTGTGTGTGTGCGCGCGCGCGCGCGCCAGAGTTACTGCGTGTGTGTGTGAAGCCTTCCAGATTTAGACGCCGGCCTCTCTCCTCGCCCAACAGACGCCCGATAGCAGGAGATGGCACGTAGCTGTTAGCCTCCGTAAAAGCCCCCTCAACAAGTACCCGCTGGCAGCGGGACAGGCGCTTTGATCCTCGACACGTGACCCGCAGTTTGTCTCCTCATCCGAGAGAGCGGCCGACAGCGCGACAGTCCCGTCCTCGTGCACGCACGCGAGGCTTCGAAATGTAGTGAGAGGACTTTTGTCGACTTTGTTTCCTCTGCCTTGCTGATGACCGTCGCTCTGAATGATCGGTTCCTGCCTCTCCTGCCGGGGTGATGCTCATCTCCACTTTGACATCTACAAAAATCCTCCGGGACACCGACGCCTTGATTTGTTGACATCCCTAATCCCGGAAGTCCGTCTCCGCCCTTCGCTCCCCGCAGCCTCGCAACCTGCATTTTTGTGCAAAAGGTGAAAAGGCCTCGGACAATTCACAGCGGGAGAAAAAGGGCAACTTGTACGAAGACAGAAACCAAAACACACACCTGCCTCCAACATCGCTCCCAGAACTCTGTGTAGGAGTTGGTAATGGGATGGGAGCCAATTTATTTATCGTAAAAAAACAAAACACTGATGGTTCCGTTGGAGCTACAGTCTCTTGTCATGACATTCAGAGTTTGTTCAGAACGACAGAGGAAACCAACCAACCAAACGAGAGATTCTCAAAAATCGGACTCTATGGATATAAAGTCAAACACTCCTCGGGACTGAGGAGGTCCACTTCCCTCCAAACATCAGGGGAATCTGTGCTGTAGGTGGGATTCCACAATATCCTTCGGCTGCTTAATAAATGCACCACATTTTCCAGACAGCTCTTTAAGTGGCGGTGGTTTTCGCCGCCGAACGAAACATAACATGGGAGAAACACGGCTCCGAAAACCGCAATCCTTTCCCATCGCAGGGCGACCTCAGTCAGAACCCGGAGCAGCACCGGTTACAAGACAAGCCAAGGCTGTAATAATGTTAATAATAATAATAATAATAATAATTATGACACTGCCTGTCACACTCCTCTGGTTCCAGACCATCACATGGACGTTGCATCATCTGTTGGAAAGTTCCCGGACGAACAGAACCGGTTCAAATCAGAGACATGGGGAGGCTAAATATAGGTGGTGACCTTTGAGCAGCATCACCGACAAAGTCTTTTAGACTTAATGAAACACCTGTGTTTAGTTTTTTTAAAGATATATTACATGTGGCCAACAATTTTTACGTTTAACACTTAATTTAACACTTTTCATTATTTTCCTCATTTTTAAAAGGATTGACTACGAAATATTTTCTAACAATGACGTTGTAAATACGTTCTACTAAGAACTAGTTCCACACCGTCACAGGAGTCCAAGAGAAGAAATCCCTGCTCTTCCTTTTATCACCATTGTTGCTCGTCGTTCGTAGTAGTTTCTTTATGCAAGCAACAGACTTCGGAGCAGACAAGCTGCTTTCAGGTGTGTTGGTATGGATGGAGACTAATACTGACATGGACAGAGATCGATTAGTTTTGAATTAGAAACATAATAGCAGCCTTGTACTTACACAATGTAACTTTGTCTGCTACAATCTCAAGCCCCCCCCCCACACACACACACACACACACACACACACACTGACACACTGACACACACACACACACAGGTACTCTAGTTCATCTGAAACACACCGGTCTACACAAGGAAAGCATCCAAACAGACCATAAAACGTGTTCACGGTCAGGTTATGCTCAATAATACATCCAGAGCAAAGTGATTTTCCCAGTTGGTGCTATTTGCCGAGAGGAAGTCAGGCCGAGAGTTCATGTTTCTTCTCTGCTGCCAGTGGGAGAGTTATCGGGCCGAGGTCTCGATCCTCAGCCAGTCAACCAGCACATCCCATTAAACTGGTTCTCTTCCCCCTCGGCCACCTTGTCAGGTCGGACTCGGCCGTTGAAGGTTTTCGCTGATGAGGGGGCTGTGCAGGCTGCACAGTGGAGTTTTATCAGAGCAATAAAACGTCAGTCCGTTCTGACAGTTCAAGGTTTTTGCCAGGATGACCGAGGCTACGCTACGTCGCTGGAGGAAGAGCTTCCAGCGGAGCACGAGGCGATCAGGATGAAAAGCTCAGGCGGTGCCAAAGAGCCAAATGACCCAGCTGCGATGGAATTTCAAAAAATACAACGCAACATTATCAGCTGGTTGAAAAACCAGCGCCGCTCGGAACCACCAGACAAATTTTACCAGCTCTTTCACTCGTGTTGATTTCAGGTCGAGCCTGCCAGATACATGCTTCTGTAACCACCGTGACTTTCCATTAAAACCGCTGCCTTCAGCTACTAAAGAGCTCATTCAAATTTGAATAAGCAGCACTGAACCACGGGGGGGGGGGGGGGGGGGGGGGGGTATACAGTAGCAAGGTTAATTACTTCGTAAAATGACCACTTGTGTTAAATAAACAGAAGGAATCCCGTCATTCCACTCTGGTGAGAGCAGCTCGACTCTGGAGAGAGAAACAGGGTTTTACTGCTTTTACCAAAATTATACAAAACAGAAGCGTTGTGTCCCATTTAATAAGCACTTGTGCTCCAAATTAATTGCCTGACGGTGTTGCTGTGACCTGTTAAACGAGGACTGACTTCGGCTGTAATGTCTGTGGGAGGTGGGGAAACAGATCTGGTTCACTTTGGTGCGAGAAGCTGTTGAAAAGTTTGGAAGCTCGAGTGCCACACGAGGACTCATTTCAAAAACTCATTTGATAACCAATGCCTTGATTCCAATAACCTTTGCCAAGCATACCCTTTGGTTGTAATTATAACAACAAACCTCGGCTTCCAGTGGAGCTCCGTGGAAACACCAGGACTGTGTTCGGAGGCTGACTAGGTGTTGAATTTGCTCTCAAGTACAAAAGCGTTTTTTTGGAAAACCAATCTGTTCCAAAGAGGCCGATGAAAGCGTCAGGGGCCTGAGCAGCGTAGACGGGGAGGACGGTGGTTGTTACCCAGGGACGGACTGATGACAACATTGTTCAACCAAAGGCCTGAGGAAGAGGAAGAGGAAGAGGAAGAAAAGGTTTCTGCACTCACTCAGCTACTATGGCTTTAGGAAAGTTCACAGTTATTCATCAGCAATGGCTCTCATCACGTTACGATGAATTTTCTCGTATTAAAAGTCTTTGTTATCCACAAAATTGTTAATTTCTGAAGTGAATCTCCAAAGAGGAAGAGCAGAGTCATGAAAAACCTCTTCAACTTTAAAAAAAAAACTTTGAGGTGATATTTAGACTTTAGCCCGTTGGGAAATTCATAATCTGTTTTGACTATTTGAATCTCTTGTTTTAAATAAAAATGCTGTAGACCACAGATTAATGAGTGACGACACGTCATGACCCGCCCAAAAAAACACTCCGTCTTCCAACACATTAAAACAACTCTAATCCTTTACAATCCCATCACTTAGAACAGAGCTTCAAGAAGTGAAGAAACCAGTGACTCGTTGTTTGACTCGTTGTTTGACTCCTTGTCTGCGACCACACACACTTGAAGTTATGTAACCAGCCCACAAAGGTTTGCTGAAACAGAATTTTTATCAGCGGATCCCATATTATGACATATAGCTATGGAAAAACTGAATTAGCCCTCAACACTGCGGCAAATGGTGTGAAGCCACAACCCTACCTGAGCCAAAACACATTTTTACACAGATAAGAGACAAAATGTGGCCAAAAAAAGCCCACAATGAAACAAGTTTTATCATCTTTGCCTTTACAATAACAATAATACAGCCTGATATAATAAAAGGAAGCTGATTCCCCACCACTGAGTTTTTATTTTCCTTTTTTGAGTGTCTCATAATTATGGTTTTGGAGTCAAACAGTCTACAACGTGTACAAACATAATAGCAGGCACTGCTAATGAGATGCTAACAGCTAAAGCACTAACCGCAAACCAAGGTGAGATGTGGACTTCCTGATTTTTCACATTTTCCCGCATGAATTTCACAGCAGCGTTAACAGCACTTGGCCTTTTTTTAAAGCCGTTTGTGGTTATCGAAACAAGGCGGCAGGCAGATGGACGAGGAATTTGAGGAAGAGACAGATGTTTCTCGATGTTTACTCGCCAACGGTGGTGGAACAGTGAGTTAAAATGGAGACCAAACCATGAATTAAGGTTTGTGTTGTTGGGATTTTTCAGGATGTGCATCGACAGTGTGCTCAGAAACAACGCAGCTGCAGGCCAGCTGAGCACACGACACACACACACACACACACACACACACACACACACACACACACACACACACACACACACACACACACACACACACACACACACACACACACACACACACACACACACACACACACACACACACACACACACACACACACACACACCACAAAATGCCAAACAACACCTCCACTAATCCAACCTCCCACTGGGAAACAGTCTGATGCTCCTCAGGGAATAGGTCTCTAGTTTCCTCAATGATGAGTCAGTGCAAGTTAAATTTATCTGTCCATGCAGGCAGAACATTTTACCTAAGATATATTCATGATCAATTTCAAGAATATACCATGAATTCAAAGATACAAACAAGTAAATAAGTTCAATGACTTAAACAAGATAATCTCAGATTTTAAAACAAGCACAGAACAATTTGCGGCGAACAAACACCTCATCATTCAGGCAAACATGGTCCCACTGGGACAAAAGAGAAGAAGAACGAGACGAGAAGCTCAAAGTCCCAAAACTCTTTGAAGTCGGTTTGTTTTTTTCGTGTGTTTGCTGATGACCAGCCGTCATCCGTCACCTTGACAGGAGACAAACCCAGAGCCGTAAAAGGTTCAAGGTTGGGACGACATACCAGTAACGCTGCTGAGCTTTGACCTGGTGCAACCTCCTGGAAGATGACCCAGTTTTATTTAAAGTGAAGCTACAGAGTCCTGAAGTCTGCATCTTAAGTCTTGATCCTACAGAACACAAAGATGTTTTGGACTAAACAAACTTGACTGGCCTGCGCAACCCCCCACCCCGAGTTTAAACCTAATCCAACACCTCTGGGATGAACTGTGACATCGCCAGGCCTCATCAGTGTCACTTTCACTTGTGCTCTTGTGGCAGAATGGGAGAAAAGTGCGTCCCAGAGGAGTGGAACTTGTCCTAATTGTCACATAGGCCTACGGGGATTATCTCTGGATGTGTGTATAGTTTTTGGGCCATGCAACCCGACATCTAATAAGTGTTACCTCCACCCCAGTAGCAACAAGTCCAACAGAGAGCAAAGAGCCCCTTATCTCCAACAACCAACATCCTGCTTCATCTGCGACAAACCCATCAGACGAGCGGAGAACAGAGTGCAATCGAGGGTAAAGGGGATATTTCAAGGGTGAGAAAGGAAAAAGCAAACCTTCAGAAATGCGTTCTCTCAGAAGATCTCTGCTGACTCCACCACAAACACAAAGTAGAAAATCACTGCACAATCGTGCATCCTTGGAGGAAAAAGATACGATTTTTCATTATAATCCATCCGGATTTAACAAGGATTAAGTTAGATACAGTGAGATTCTCATTTGTTACAAGTCCGCATGTTTTCAGAGCCACACACAGCTGCTCTGCACTCCATGACCTCATTAGAAACTCAGATCCTCCGTCGCCGTGTGACAGTGCAATGCCCTCTCTCGCTCTCCGGTCTGCACACAGCTGAACAGACACCTGCTTGTTTTCTGCTCCATCTTTCCGCCCTGACAGAAACTTTCCAGACCGTCGGAGATTCCGTGTTTTGCAAAAAAAAAAAAAAAGGCCAGGAAGCCGCTCCCCAGAAAAACAAACACGCTAATTGAGAACTACTTTACATTGTCGTAAATTGAGGTTTTGATGCGGCCCCCGAAGCGCCGACAGCAACCTACGAGGAAGACTCATAAACTATGTCACGTGTCATGTTTTAGTTCTGTAAAATGTGCTCCTAGTACACAGGATGCACTGTGGCTCAGTCACAAGTATGCATCCTTACAACTGCTGCACTATTTCTTATGCTATAAATGCTACTGAAAAGCTCTGTATGAGCTATAGGAGCGTTGGTCAACTGCATGTCCTTAAAGGATGTTGGGGTCACAGAGAGTAACACCGTCATTAACTTTTCACAGCCACTTTGTGCAACATGGAAATCACAGAACTCCGCAAACGCCCGTTCACATAACCACTGAATCCATCGATATTTGCCAACGCCAAATTTAAGGACGGACAAAAGTGCGTCACTCTCCCGGCTGCAAACTCTTGGAAAGGACAGCATCAACAAAACCATCAGCGAAAAAGATAAAACTCCCCAAAAAACAAATACCCGTTTGATGTGCATCATCCAAGATTAAGTCGAAGGCCACGGAAAGAAAACAGTTGACCACATCAAACAATGTGTTTGGGACGGCGGCATTTCGGTTTAGAAGCACTTTGATCGGCGAAGCTTTGATTTGACTGAGCGATGATGATGAGGGTGGTGTTCAAGATAAGGTAAATGAGGTTTAACACAGGAAGTCAAATGTGTTAACAATACATCAAACGCTCCAACCAAAGCTGCTTTTCTAAATCTAGGAATAAATAGTACTGATCTGTTTACAAGGTTATTAAAAGAAACCCTGTGAGGTTTGACTAAAAGACCAGAGACAACAATAACTTGTAAAAAGCTTCAAAAGACAAAAGGTCAAAGTGACATTCGGCGTCACACCTTTACCCTCCCAGCACAGAATCCTTCCTACACTCAACACATCCTGCGTTTGTCCTCTGGTTTCATTCTTTGCAGGGAGCTATCTCTGACCATCTCTGCTCACACTGTGTCCACGACTCTAAAATAGTGCCTTGTTTTTGTCCGGGACAAATTTAGCGATTCCTGTTTACCCTCCGGAATAACGCGCACATGTTGCTGGTTAAAGGGTTACTTAATAAATTGTTTGCAGATCCCACCGTCAAGGCTCAGAGAGCGTGAAGCAGCTTCCTTCATGCTGCCATGTCAGCAGAATAGTCTCGAATAAAATCGGAAACGTTTTTAACCCGTCTCCCGTTCACTTTTAAAACTTTTTTCACGAGTTAATAACTTATCATGAGAAAGCATTCCCCTGCAAGGAAGTCGCAAAGACAATACACTGCATTAATCACAGTATGAGGGGAAATAAATTAATTAGAAGCCAGATGAGGACGATCATAATATCGGACGCCAACGGGCTTAATCTGGGATGCAGAGACACGTGCAACACACACACACACACACACACACAACCTGCAGCACATCTTGAATCGTTTTTGAATCAGTGTGCTGATGCGGGCGACCACAAGGAGGTCGAGCCACTGTCCCAGGAACAAACACAAAAGAAATACAGAATCAGTGAAATGATGAAGAAGAATTTCATTTTGCATTTCAGAGAAGCTTCAGAGAGGACATTTTTAGATAGAAACAGTAGCATGATCATAGCCACCAGCTAATTAGCTTAGCATAGCATTAGGACTGGAAACAGCTAGCCTTTTATTCTAACTTAGTTTTTAACCTGTAGACAGAGCCAAGCTAGCACTTTCCCTTAGTTACCTGTCCTTACGCTAAGCTAAGCTAGCTAGCTAGCTGCTAGCTATAGTTTCATATTTAACGGTTACCACCAGAATGAACTCTTTATACTCATCTGATCCTCATCAAAGGAACTAAAAAAAAGCAGATTTCCCAAATTGTATCACCATTCATTCATTCACATAACTGGAATATGCATTTTCAGATTTTGTTATTTGTTAATTGTAAATTTTACCCCAAACTATTCCGTGTCTTACTTTTGTTGACAAACTGTTAAGAGAAAATCTCCTTTATATCGTAAAATAAAAGTTAGGATGAGTCCAAAAAACCCAATGTTTCCTCTACAACAGCTCCAACAACACAATTGGTGTGAAATTGATTTGGTACGTTTCCATAACCGACGGACAATTACTCGAACGTATCTGCTCTGCACACCGTCCAAAGTGTAAACACTACTTATATAATCAGCTCACAATGAGGCAGAGAAAAGCTGATTTCATTTGTGCTAACTCACACAAGACCGCTCGCACATTTTGACAAGCAGAGTATATAAACACATCTGCATAGTGAAAGAAACATCTGGACACGTTGCCTGGTCTTGTGGGGTTTTCTGTCTTTTTAATTCAGTGACAGCTCTGGAGCTCAGGGCTCATTGATGTGGGTTTCAGGCAGGACAGACCTGCCCAGTATTATGTATTTCCATCAAAAAAAGAAATGCAAAAGCAGCGATGAACCGCATATCGGATGACTCACTCGTGTGCTACATCGTGGGGTGAATGGAAACAAACTGGACATTGATTTATAGGGAAATGTCACAGACTTTAAAAGTCTCCAGTGCTGCGTGTGTTTTATTTTCTTTCTTGCTCCCTGGGTGAAATCATTGTTGGACAGGACCGGCGGCGCTCCGGTTCCGACCCTGACGTCCTGACCTTGTGCAGGGCTGCGGTCCAGGTGACCTACATCACACCGACGCCCCGCCAGGATCTCATGAAGTCTGAATCGAGAGCAACTTTACACGACTCCTCCTCGCACTCACTGTCTCGTTACTTCTGTTTATTACAAATCTGTTGTCGAGCGTCGCTCTACAGGTTTACAGATTTATGTCGACTAACTGTGCTGTCAATACATTTTCAATTAAGCTCCTGTCTTTGCATCGCCGTTCCAAGGTTTATGCTGATGACTGCTGGGAGACTAATGTCTCAACAGCTTTTGCTTAGACGCTGGAAATCAGCCTAACTGTTTCCAGATTTTTGAAACAAACTTCTTTTTTCCTTTTATTCTTTTCAAACTCTTAAACAAAGTCATACGGCAGCCGAGCCTGAAACTCTGAATCGGAATCAAAAACACTGACAAGCAGCAAGAAGAAACTTTAAACTTCAATCGCAAAAGTTTGCATCAATCAGAAACTTGATTGAACCTTTACCACTCAATGACACAAACTCAAAGTGCCTCATTACTAGATAATTCGTAACATCGTGTTTTGTTAGTTCGATCCAGTGTAAGAGCTTAACCCCGGTTTGAATTTAAGTGTGACACGTTCGCTCGACAGCATTTTTTCTCTTTTACTGTTAATTGGCGGTTTGGAAACCAGCTCAGTGGTGCATTAGCGCCACCTTGTGGACTGGAGTCTCTCTCCGAATCACAAATATTAAGTGTATGGCACCGTTCTGTGTCTCGGCTTGATGTCAAATTGATATTGTAAATTTCTTAAGTGACGAAAGTTGAAGAAGTTGTTTTCGACCCGCAGCCAACTGAGTCAGGGTCCGGTGATATTCTTTAGTCAGCTTGGACAAATGAAAATAACTTTGAAAAGTCAGATAAAACAGCAAGTGGCATCTCAAATGAAGCCAAGCTCGTTTACTGTACGTCAACAAATCTAAAAGTCTTGATTCAAACCGGCGTCAACTGTAAGTCATATGTGTGTGTGATTTATAATGTGTTCAGTCCACCCTGTTTGTGATGCTGCGGGTGATAAAGCCACCGACCGTTTTCAACACCCTTCCCATACTTCTCCAAGGACTCGCATCATAATTGCCTTTGTCTCATCACAACCATAATCATCATCATCATCATCATCATTATCACCCACAGCGTACTCACCAGAACCACATTCACCGGGAGTCACATCATCATCATCAGCTACATCTTCTCTTTCCCTAATTGGAAACTGTGTCGGGGCGTATTCATGTCATTCCATCGGGACAATTAGAAACATTATCGTTTCTGAATAATCACCATGTGCACAGCAGACGGGGGAAACAACAGGAGTGAGTTGAAATGTTTGCACGCGTGTTTGTGTGGATGTGCATGCCTCGTGAAACAGGTCAGTGTAACTTTCATCATCTAGTTTAACCCACTCATTCGCAGAATCTCTCAAGGCTGAAGACGTCGACATATATACTGTGTTGTTGTTTTCTTAAACACGCTCATTAGTGAAGATCTAAAGTCATCGATTCCCCGAGGGAACGAGCTTTTACGAGTCCTCTGAAAACCGCGACTATATCACAACAAAGAATATATGAAGTGTTGTTTACCATAGACGTGAGCCAAAAGTCATTTTTATGGTTTTGTTTGCTCGTTTCGATCATCTCCTTTGAAATATTTCACATAATTTATTCATTCATCTGCATCATCTGCTTACACAAGGACTGAATTGCCTCATTAATTAATTTCTGTGTAAATGAAGTTGACCTGCATTAAATTAACTTAATTATTTTGACATTAATCCACTCATCTGCACATTCATTTATCCACTTATTGTTCATCTTACTTCATTCATTCATGTACTCCATGACTTAAACCATGGATCCATTCATCTCATCATATCCATTCTTTTGCTCAGTCACTGATCTGTTGAAGTCTGCCTTATTTCATTAAGGTAATTAATCTACATGCAATTCATTCATTCATTCACCAACTCACATTCTTAATATATTTTACAAATAGAATTTTCATTCATCTGGTCACCCAGTCCATATTTTTCCATCTTTCTTTGTACTAATAATAATTCTAATAATTAATAAAAGTGATTTCATGCATTAATTCATTCATTCATAAGCTAACGAGTCCATACAGCCACATGTGTATCGTCAGCTCTCCATTCTGCTGCATCACACTGAGGAAACGGATTACATGAGCTTCATTTAAAAAAAAGAAAGAAAATCGAGCACAAAAATGTTAATGTTGCCACGGAGACAGCTCTGTTTTCAAGAATATTTACAGCAACGCAGCCTGGAAATATTTGTCCCTGGTGCTCTCGCTCTCTGGAAAGTGAGCCAGCAGCGTGAATGTGTTTCCCCCTCCTCCCCCGCCCCCGCCCCGCCCCCCTTGAAAGGCTGAATCATGGCAGACGATTATGAATATGGCAAAAGCACAAACAGAGACTGAGAGTGGAGCCTCGAGCCTCTGCAGGATCTACAATATGAAAGGAAAGTGGACCATGAAATCACACTTTAAAAACTTTTCTTTAGTGAAGACATCAACTACACCCTCCTTCTCACACACACACACACACACACACACACACACACACACACACACACACACACACACACACACACACACACACACACACACACACACACACACACACACACACACACACACACACACACACACACACACACACACACACACACACACACACACACACACACACACACACACACACACACAGTCAAGTCCTGCTCGGCTGCTATCATCCATTTCTACAACTTTTTTTCTCGTCCCTATGAGATCACATTTGACTTCATATGATAAATAGGACGGCGACACCACTTTTGCCGCCAGCAGCCAAAGTTTAAAATGTCAGAGGGACAATTATACGCCACAGAGGGACAATTATACGCCACAGCCTCAGAAAAGGAAAACTTCGCAAAAGACAATACAGCGGTTGTGACACGGAGGATCATAGGTCGTGATATCCACACACACACACACACACACACACACACACACACACACACACACACACACACACACACACACACACACACACACACACACACACACACACACACACACACACACACACACACACACACACACACACACACACACACACACACACACACACACACACTCGTTGCAAATGCCAATGTGGATTCCAGCACACTGACGGAAGCAGTAGTGACATATTGGCCGTCTGTCTGAAGGGCAGGAGGAGGAAAACTAATAAAGATGAAGCTCTGAGACGTAACTGACGTCTCCCTTCACGTCTGATAAAACACACACACACACACACACACACACACACACACACACACACACACACACACACACACACACACACACACACACACACACACACACACACACACACACACACACACACACACACACACACACACACACACACACACACACACACACACACACACACACACACACACACACAGCTTTTGGCATTACATCACGATCACTACGTTAATAATGTGGTGCTGCTGACTGTCTGTCAACGTGCACGTTGTGAGGCTTTCGGCCTGTTTCCCATTGCGATGGAAGGAGAGATGGAAAAAAAACAAAACCCTCTGCAGTTCCCTCGGCACTAATTGAGACCAAGTGTCCCCGATTGATCCATTAATCGTGGAAAAATGATCTAGATTTAAGCTGTGAAAACAGCGCGCGGCACCACACAGAGGCCCCATCGCGGGCGAGATCTAATTGAAACCATCGTACGACAGCACAGGAGCCGGCAGGTGACCTGCCCCTAAGCACTCGGCGTCACGAGGTCAATCCACAAGGAGCGGACCGCAAAAAGAAGTTTGCAAAGTTCCCAAAGTCTGTGGGAGGGTCTTGATATTTCCCTCTCCACACAGGAGGGAGAGCCTCATGCACTGTGACCGAGGACCCGGCCCAGTTCCACTGAATGTATGAAAAGTGGGAGTCAAATCCGAATGCGTGCTCAAAAGAGACGTGATGATTTGCAGTGGAATATATGAGAAAGTATTGCCAAGATATTACTGAAATATGCATAAAAATATTGTATATAGTGTATATTTAATGAACTTTATCTTTTATCATAATGCCATTAAGTGAGTTCAGACTGTCCCAAAGTATCACCGCAATATTCACATAACCCCTCAATCCCCATCCGGTGTGACCTCACAGCATCAACAGTTTGATCACACTCACATTGAGCAGACGAAGAACTCAGGAGCCGGCAGAAAGTTCGCCAGCAGCAGACAAGGAAGACAAACCCAGAAGAACTTATATTTTTTCCCCCCGGCGGAGCGTGCACATACCGTCCAGCAGCTGGTAGGCGGAGGAGCGGCGGCAGCACAGCCGGAGGAGGACGAGCAGGAATAATCCAAAGAGCCGGGGAGGAACGCTGAGACACAGAGACACAAGTGGAGAAGGGTGAGCAGAAGAAGAGAAGAGAAGAAAAAGTTCCACTGGAAACAAACTCCTTCTGGCTTTTCATTTACCGTGAAGACATCTTCAGTGGAGGTGCAGCAGCTTAGATCCACACCCGACTCGCCCAGTTCATGTGCGAGAGTGACAGCAGAGCGAGCGAGAGAGAGAGAGAGAGAGAGGGAGAGGGATGGAGCTCACACACTCTGCCTCCCTGCCCCACAAACTAAAACCCTCTCTCACCTCCTCCTCCCTCACTCCCTCACTCCCTCTTCTCTCTCTCGCTCTCTCTGGTTCCCAGTCAAAGTCAAACAAAGGCAGCTTCAGTGCACTGGGACTCAAGGGGCCCCCGCAAAAGAAGCTGAAACCTGACTCCCCCTGCGTCTCTCCACGGACCACCGCTTTCTTATCCAGCCCTCCCCTCAGACATCACAAACCCCAGATACAAATTAACACGGCCTCCTCCGCTCTCTGTTCTAGTTCCTCTCACTCTCCCCCTCGTCCTTTAAAGCAAGTGTGGCCTTGACCTGCGGGGGGGGGCACAGGTGGGGGGGGGGGGGGGGGGACGCGGTGTTGGGATGCCTCAGGAGGTGACCGCATCCAAAATTCCAAATCTCTCATCAAAGTGGATTTCCAAGGATCTAAGGAAATATCCAGACAGGAATGTGTTCGTCTTTGTCGTCTGAAGTTAAATAAGTGAAACCTCTTCACACTAATCCACACAAACTTCTAGCTGGTGAAAGACCAGTTCATATATTCTACAATGTTTTATTGGTTACCAGCCATGACTTGATCAATATTCTGCCAATAGTACCGGTCAGATACTCCTTTTAGAACTCAACCATCCATCCGTCCAGTTTGTCCGCCGGTCGGGTCTTTCCCAGGCGAGTCTCAGCCGGGAGGCTCCAACCCGCTCAAGTGGATCCTTTTAATGGCAAAGCAGCAGTTTCCGTCTACAGCCCATTTTTTCTGAGGATGTCCAGCCGTAACCACTGGGGCGAATAGTGCTCGTCGTATGTTGGTCCAACAACTTTGGAAACCCCCCAATCCCTGACACGTTCCGGATTTGTCAAAATGAATGGGTCTGCGCCCGACAATGTCTGAAACCTTCGACAACCAACAATTTAACAAGTGACTACAGCATGTCCCCCTTCTCTCTCTGACACCCGTCTCTTCGACCACGTGGAACAGCCATACAACACTTTTGCTTTCTGACATTGAGACAAGCCGTCGTCGGAACCCCTACTTGTTCGGACAGTCTGGTCGTACAGCCGAGCCCAGGCACCCGGCGGAGGAAACCCATTTTTAGCTTCCTGTTTCTTTCATATAAATAAGTCTGTCCACCATCACCCTGCACATTGGGAACCTTCACTTCCCTCTTCAACAGGACGGTCATCACTCCCGATGAGGCCAATCCACCTGGAGATCTCGCGCTCCATCTCACCCGTCTCCCATTTGCAAGACCCTCCATTACATTTCCCACAACTCGTACAAACACCCTCGGCTTTGAAGCTCCTGCATTTTCATCCATGCAGCTTCACTCTCAAACGATTTAATCCCAAGTCACGACAGCGGCTGCCACGAATCCCTTTGAAAGAAACAACAAGTAACAAAGAAAAGGTGATGAATAAATGCAGATCTGAGTTAAAGGGGGAACAGGCCCCACTGTGGCGCGACATGTTGAGGAGTTTAAAACATTTTTCTGAGACACAAACAACTGATTCTTCTTTACAATTAGACCTATGATGAGGCTGCAGACCTTCTGCGGGTGATGATGCCATCGGTGAATCATCTGCCAAACTGCCTGGACTCAAGAGCACGGTGAGCAGTGGTGCCCAATGGAATCTGCCTAGAGAAAACACACACACACACACACACACACACACACACACACACACACACACACACACACACACACACACACACACACACACACACACACACACACACACACACACACACACACACACACACACACACACACACACACACACACACACACACACACGTCTGGCTGCAGGAGCCAGTGGGGGGGGCAGGACAGATAAAGAAGTGTTCAGACCTTGTCTCCTGACAGCTCAGACTGATAAATGCCATCGCGGCCCGTGAGCGATGCTGTCGGAGCGGCGGCGGCGGCGGAGATAAGCCGGCCTCACTCCTCTGACCTCGCGCAGGCTGACCAGTGCTGTCGGACGACATTCCTCCAAACGAGTCTGCAAGTTCGTCAAAAGACACTTGACCTATTCGAACTATACAGCCTCTCTATGCTCCTGCGCAAAACGTGTGCAAACCAGTTGTATACAAGCTAGAGGTTTTCACGTGACGAGCGGGAAAGTGAAGAATGATCCATTACTCGTTATGAAACTGAGTCCACACACCCACACTTTAAAGGTGAGTGCTCGCAGATCCCCGCAGTCGTCTCGTGATGAGAGACGGAGGGGGACAAAGAGCAACAGACCTGGCGTTTCTAGGCAAAGAAAACAGTAACGCAGACGTGGGGGGGGGGCATCAGTCTGTGGGTGGCTGCAGGATTAAAAAGCGGTCTGAGGTCTTGCCGGCGTGTGAGTCAGTGAGATACCAGATCGTCAGGAGAGAGACTGAGGCGACGTCGAAAACGCACGGACGAGCAAAAAGAAAACATCTGTTCGCAGCTGTGAGGCTGAACCGGGGTGATTTCTCCACCGCACCCGCCTTTTTAGTTTTTTAGGGGATTTCCATTAGTTTGAACATCAGCTGTTTGTGGTTGTGATGCACTGCGGTGCTGCTGGAGGACATTCGGGGGTTCAGAGGAAGACAAACACGCCGACAGCTTCATTTCGATATTCGTAGTAGTAAATATGAAACATTTTGTGGGGGGGGGGGGGGGGGGGAAACTACAAAACACTTTTGATTGCGTTTCTTACCACTTATTCCCTCCACCAAAGGAGGTTTTTGTGATTGCTTTCGGTTTGCCTGTCCTCAAAAAGTTATGGTTTTGCACGAATATTTCATCAGAGAGAGGTCTCGACCATGGTAACGGGTGATTACATATTGGGAGGGATCTGCGTCTAGGAATGTTTCTGAAGGACTCGCCAACCTTTGCGAGGGGGATCGCTCGGCCTTCGCCCTTGTATTTTTAAACATGTCCCATGGCAGGATTCCTCGCACCACCTCTGACCCACTGCCTTTGGAAAAGCTTCCTTGTTCCCAAGAGGAACGATGGGAAATCTGGATGCCGTCACGTCAACACAATTCCAAAAGGTAGAAATAAGATGGCTTCATTGTCCTTTTGGCTACTTTTTTTATTTGCCCTTTCCCTTTCGCTCCCCATGACTGACGTGGACCCCCCAGCCCTCGGGTCGGAGAGCAGCGCCCCGCAGCATTACGAAGCTTCTTCACAAAGCTGGGGGGGGGGGGGGGGGTGTTCTGGGATCCAAGGTCACACTTGGTCTGCGAGTGGTGGGGTGATGGTGGGTCGGATGCATGTGCTGGTGTTTGTCCTGGGCCAACAGGGGAAATAACAAGTGCTGCTGGATGTTGTTTTGAAGCTGAAATCCAAACAGAAGTGTTAAACAAAGAGGGGGGGTCTCCCTGCGACATGCAAACAAGCGAGGGGCTCCACTATTCAGTCTCCGGGTGATTGGCAGGGCCCCGAGCCACGGGGTCAAAAGTGCTCGTTCAGAAGTGACAAGTGAGATGTCGATGGGCTTCGATTCGGAGAAGCTTGAGGACGAAGACGAAATACGCCCACGTATTGGTTTATTATGCATCAGGACTAAAAGGGGGTTTCTTCCGGCCAATAAAATGCACTCAAGAATAAAATGGGGTGTCGGCTAACATCAAAAACGCCATCGAGGGAAAATTGAAAACCTTTTACCATAAATATTTTCAGTCCAACAGCCTTTTTTTGAGTTCCCCCAATAAAAACTGTCTTCAATTTTTTCCGTAAGGTCAAACCTCCCAGTTTCCACAGACTCGCACGCCAGCGTCTATTCTTTGCCGAAATAGGACGAGCTCTGGAGTCGTAGTTATGCACTTTTTCCTGACGGGGCGTTGAGACGGTCTTACGCAAAAATAAATAAGTCACGTCACAGCTGTTTCCAGTTCAATGTCACTTGTTCCAACCAGCACAATGTTCTTTGAACAAAGCAGGCCGACGTACGAGACAAAAACAATCCATGTAGTAACTGAAGACATTAAAGACACTAGTACAGACTTTTCTTTCACAGAAACCTGCTTGGACTTACACAGAGTACTGCAATGTGTTCCTGGCTGAACGTGTAGAAGTCCAATGGTAACAGGGAACGCCAGTGCACACGGGGTTAGATGAGGAGTTCAACGCCGTACGAATGTGGTCACGCACAGGAGGAAAACGTTGCAGATCCCTTCGGTCCTCCTGCGGATCTGTGCGATCGGCCTCAGGCGTGCAGGTGATTAGCGTGGACGAGCAGCAGCCGGTTCCAATGAGCGGCGGAGGATCAGGTGCATTCCGGCTGTGCCCCCCTTTGTTTGACTGATCCGCGAACCGGTTCACCTCACCTCGAATGTGACACACATTGTGCCTCACGCAAAGTGTCAGGCGTCATCTCGAGGGCGTTCAAGGTCCTCAAAGAGTCTACAGAGGCTTTTCCCACTGGCTCTGCCCTCGTTTGTACGAAGTCCTGCTCCTCAACACGTGACGGATTACAAGGCGGTTTTGGCAAATATGATTGTGCACAGATTACACAAAAACAAGAAAAGAAAAAAAACTAACCTTCTGTAGCAGTTCATCAATACAGTAATGCTATACTGAAAGTCAAATTGTTAATCTCAACCTCAGGGCCTTGTCCACACCAAACTATATGTTTTGGGTTTTTTTTAAATAGTCTTTTTCTATGTGTTAGCTTTTGCACAACTTAGCTTTTGGCGTAACTACTTCTCTTCAAACTCCTGATTTGCCATCATGACTTCACAGTTAGGGTTGTACTGTATACGCACCACATGTTGCTTTGGCGTGCTCTGAAGCTGCAGCAGAGATTGTGTGTGTGTGTGTGTGTGCGTGTGTGTCTGTGTGCGTGTGTGTGCGTGCGTGTGTGTGTGTCTGCGTGCGTGTGCGTGTGTGTGTGTGTCTGTGTGCGTGTGTGTGTGTGTGTGTGTCTGTGTGTGTGCGTGTGTGTGTGTGTGTGTGTCTGTGTGCGTGTGTGTGTGTCTGTGTGTGTCTGTGTGTGTCTGTGTGCGTGTGTGTGTGTGTGTGCGTGTGTGTGAACGAGCAATAAAAACACAACCTTTCAGTTTGTTCAAGTTATCTGGAGCAAAGTAGGATTTTGGCTCGCTGGCCAGAAGCAAAAATGTTGTCCACAGCGGCACAAGAAATCCTCCCGCTTACCTCTGATGCTCCCGCTCTGCGAGGTGAACGCTGTCTGAACAGAATAACTATTTCCCGCTCACACGGCGACGGCACGAATTCTGCCGTGATGGTCTGTCAAAAAGAGAGACACACTAAATATGATATGACAATGCATCACGACTCCTATAGAGTCAACCTGCGTTTACACGTGTGTGTGTGTGTGTGTGTGTGTGCGCAGGTGTTGTTGATCCCTACAAGCCCCCCCCCCCCCCCCCCCCCCCCCGGCGTCCTCTCGTCCCACTGATGTGAAAGAGAAAACACGGCTGGTAAACACAGATGTGGCCTGAAGGCCTGAAGCCGCGAGGTGCCGCCTCTCGCCATGTTCCACAGAAGAAGTCAGTATATTCACTGGGTTCTCTCTCGCTCGCATGCCAAGAAACATCCCTCCGCATAAAGGCCAGACTGTTCAAACATTTTGGTACATCATGGCCTTTCCCGGGGTCCGGCGGTGTGAGACGCAGGTTCGGGCAGTTTGTTGAAAACCGCGTCCCTCTGAATTAAACTGTGTATTTATAGTCTTCTGCAAGATCATTTTACAAGTGAAACAAAACTTTTCGGGAATATCTAAACCTCTTCGTCGAGTTTATTTCTATATCTAGACGCGTAAACATGCTCATTAGCACGTTTGGGCGGCTGGGATGAATATGTTCACACTGCAATCAGCGAGTTTGCTCCAATTTACAGTGCACGTTCTCAAAAATCCCCATTTTGATACTGTAAAGAGACAAGGAGTCGATATCAGTAACTGATTGAGGGGAAATCCCCCTGTGTCCTGCTTTGCGTCAGACTGGGTGACACGCATGTATCAGGAGGAGGAAAACGAACACGATGAATCAATTACCAACCGAGTTTAGAAAAAGAAATAGCATTCCTACACTGGACTATCACTGAATATTAAACGTATTATTTTGACCTCGTGCTGCAGAAAGCGTGCGTGAAACACATCTCTGACCTTAACACCAGGCTCGATGTGTGAAATGAGGCCGAGCGCAAGTACGGATTGTCAAAAGATAAAAGCCCCGTTCAGAGTATTTGTGAAGACTTAAGATTAGATCCAGATCTCAATGGAACTTGCATATTGCTTATAGAACTTGGGACTCCAACAATACATGTCTTGTCTCACGTCGTCTGTGCTCGGCGCCCTCCGAATTAAAACCTTTCCATTCCGCCGAGAAGCTGGCGAGCGCTAAACGCAACATAACCATAAGGAATGAAATGACTTCAGAGGTTTACTACCGACCGCGCCAATGAACGCGACGGATCTTATTTTGAAAGCCTTTGTCAATAAATGTAATAACGAAATAAATCAATGTCATAAATATGTCGGCGTACTCTCGCTAAAAATGGGACAGTCCATTTATATATCTCTAAACAAGTGGCTTGTATAAATGTCGGGAGTTACGTGGTTTATAAAGCCACAAGAGAAGAAAAATCTTTAACGATGACCAATTCTTTCCCTAACCTTAACCAAGTTCCCTAAACACAAGGGTAGCCATGAGGGCACCGGACCAAAAACGCGCCTCATGTCCTTTTTTCCGCAGACGCCGAACGACGTCGACTCTCGTCTTGACCCGTGCCAGGTCAGAACAGGGTGGAGAAGAAAGCCCGGCCTGGAAATGGACCGGTCAAGGATCCGCACCCAACCGACTACTTCATTCCCCCGGGGCACCTGCCATGTTGCTGGGATCTCTCCGCGGTGATGTAAGCGGCTCTGCTTCAGCTCCAGTCCAGTACCAACCAACGCCCCTTCGCCTCACGGACGACTGCTGGCGCCGATGTTCGATTCTGACGGGAAGGAAAACAGGAAGGAATCAGCCTCCTTCCTTTTCCCCGTCTTGTGCCAGTTTTGTCGCCGGTTGTCATGGTAGTTCAGTCCCCGACACTGGCAAACAGTTGGAGAGGTCCGGGTTCCATTCCTGCGAAGCATGAAGGCGTTGGTGGCCGCGGAGAGGACCGGCGAGTCTGTCCGAGACTTCGCAGCTGGAAAGGCGTCACGCGCCGGCGCGTGGGCGTTGACAAGGAATGATTTTAACCAAGCGCGGATGCAAACACTTTTTTTTTTATTGATTCACGTCTTTGTCTAATCAGCGCCACAGTCGCCATCTGTCAAAATATCCCAAACCGCTGCGAGGAGCTGCAGATGGCGCAGGCCCTGCTCCCCCGACCGAGTTCTGGATTTCTGAAACTGAGGCGAATTCTTTCAACAATCCGGAAGAGTGGGCTCGTCCAGACGCGACGGGGAGACAAGGAGGAGACACGGCTGGTGGCAGGACAAAGGGTTCGTCCATCAAGGCCACGAACACACACGTGAACTGAACCGCATGCAACACACACCTGCTCATGCCACGATGACGCTACCGACCAATCACAAAGAGGGGCCTCTTCTCGTTACCGCGCCGACTGACGGCTCCTCAGCTTACTGTCATCCCCCCCCCCCCATTATCTCCTCATCCCTCCTCAAGGACGTGCCGGAGTACAGGCGGTTGGTATGTTCCAGTGGAGGCTGTGAGGTAAGAGCGTGATGAAACCCGCCGTCTGTGTCTCCCGTCGGCTGAAAACAGACGAGGTGAAGAGAGGGCTCTTTGCGGTTTCATCTTCGCCAGACGTCTGATTTGCAGGAGGGCGACACGGAGGGGTCCTTTTATATTTGACGGAGGGCACGGCCGGGGCGAGGTTTTCATCAGCGCGGCTGAGTCTGTTCATGAGCATTGAAAGGCTGCAATGTGCTGCTGCTCAGACAAGAGATTGCGAGACTTAATTTGATTTAAATTGAATACACTCTCAATAGAAAGGGGCCATTCACCAGCGACTCACGGTGGCATATCAACGGGAGATTAAACTGCAATAAAAAAAAAGAAGCTGATTTCATTAAGTCAGCGTATCGGCACCGGACAAGAGAAGTAGAGCGCCGGGGGGGGGGGGGGGGACAGTGCCCCAACAAAGAAATCTTCTCCCGGATATATTTATTGCAGTGCGAAAGATTTGTTTCAGTGTTTGACAGACGGCCGGGGCAGCATGTAGCACAGTGTAGAGAGTCTGAACACACGTGACATCACTTCAACAACAGAACGCTCGTAAACCGCCCAAGAGACTTTCAACAGTTCAGACGTCTGCAGAAAAATCAAAAACATCCCTTCATGTGATGAATCCAAATGGACGTCAGAGTCTTAACCCCCGCGGACTAAGAGCTCAGAAAAGGATTGCAGTGGAGTATTACCAAAAGTATTACACTGAAAAGTACAGTCAAATATGTCTTTAAACAATCAAGATTACTTTTACTGTCAATGAATCTGATCTTTTATTGATCCAGAGCCAAAACTGACGCCTGCAAAATGTTTGTTTTGACCAATGAAACGTCAAATACACACAAGAGGATTCAAAATGTCACACGAGCTTCTTCACATCTGAGAAACTTAGAAGCGGCTAAATTTCAATTATCGACAGCGTTTATTATCATAATTTTTTCCCTCCAGTGGATTAATGGACTGCTCGTTCCGGGTCGACTGTCTTTCTCTGGCAACTAGACTTCCTCAGTTTTCTGTGAATTAAAACGTACATGTGTCACCAGACATACAAATCTATCTGATCCATCGCTGCAGTCACCACATCGATGAGTTGAAGAGCTCATTCCCTCTCACGTCAGCTCTGGGCCAGTTCAGATAAGTCGTACGACACATTCTGATTAAAGACCCAGACTTCTGTTCTCCTCTGTACCAGAGAGTCCGGTTTTTGGGGGTTTTGTTTTAAAAACTACATTCTCTTCGCTCTTGGAACAACTTCCCGAGGTCCACAACCCTCCAGCCCACGTTTCTCAACAAGTTCAATACTTCTGACGGAGACAAACGACATATTACATCGTCGCTGAGCTCCGTCGAGTGATGGGGAACGGGGCGCAGCATGTCTGCTTTCAGTAGCAATTTGCTAACATGTCTCGCACCCAGAACACACACACACACACACACACACACACACACACACACACACACACACACACCAGTGTCCTCTCCGCTCACTGCAGCAGCAGAGTGATCACTTCTTTCCCAGATGAACTCATCCCTGACAGCCCGTTTGAATTTCCATCACACACACACACACACACACACACACACACACACTCAGGCTGCGTCCAATGAGTCTCTCCTCATGGACGCAGGACGTGGAAATAATGGAGGCGTCGGTGAACTTCATCCTGAGCTGTAGGAGTCGCGCGTCGACTCGGATTAGTTTCAAAGTGAAGGGGAGGTTCCTCTGAGAAGTTGACTTCATGCGCGCGTCATGCCGAGCGGCACAGGCGATGACGCGTAGACCGTTTGCCTGGTGAGGTCATGGATGTGACTGCACATCAGAAAGGTTCTGACATATGCAAAGAGAAGTTCCTTCCCTCATGACCACGATCGTCGTCGCGCCACGTCAGACAGAAAAAGGTTTCAGATCTACTTATGAGCCAAATTAAGTTCTTCGAATGAGTTTGATAAAGTCACATTTTAACCTGTGCATAAATTCATTTCTTAAACGCTCCACTTCTGGGATCGTTTGTCTGGTTGTTACACAGGAGGAGCCATACCCCCCCCCGAGTTGCCAGGTCTGACGCTGGACCGGCACAGGATCCCCCCTGGTGGGTTCTACTTTCCTGCACTGATCAGACGACATCAACGGCGATCGACAGAAACTCGACGACAACAAGTTCCATTCTCTCGCCTCTCGCAACAGATGTGAACCGCTGCGCAGGAAACTCATGACTCTCCAACGCTTGGCTCCGTTGTTAAATCACTTGTTTCCCCCTGCCGACCTTTAACTTCTTTCCTTTCTTCCAGTGATACTTTTAAGCGGCGAAGTTGCCCGGCGGGTTCCGGATTTCGCCGGATTGAACCGCATCTACCAAGGATAAGAATCCAGGTTCACCTCTCCAACAGCCAATCTGACTTTGATTATATACTCTTCAAGTGGAAGGAGATTTAATAGCCCAATTAATTCCGTTGGAAGGGCGGCGGGCATTAGCGGAGTCACAGACACAGATGGTACAGTCGAGCAGAATCGCCCCCCCGGCTGTGACTCCGACTTCCCAGTGGTTTGACAATAACACGGCCGTTAATCTCCCGCATCCCAATCTTATCTGCTGCACCAGAGGCCAGCGGCGGACACCTGCGTACATGTGTCACTGTCCACTTCCTGCTCTGTGTGCGTGTGTGTGAAAGGAAAGACGGAGGAGAGGCGTGTGCAGGCTGTTCATCCACATTAGCCAGGAATTATCATCGGCGTTAGCTCCGTACCGAGGCATAACCCAACCATACGCTGCTAAAATATAGAAATGTATTTTCCGGAGGAAATACCATGCGTCTGTCTGCGGCTGCTGTTGCCCAAAGCGTTGACGTGCTGACCAGGTTCTGTCTCTGTATCTTCGACTTGCAGCGTCATTGTGAAGTCCATTTCATCACGGGCGATAGCAATATTTTCCAATTTGACCAATGGGAATTTCAGAAGGAAGCATTCAACGGCGTTGAGAGTGGGATATGCACATTTGACATCTCCTAGCTCAGACTGTCCGCTGCCATGTTCGGGAAGCGGAACAATGACAGCGTATCAAACAAACGGAGAAAACAAAGGTCCTACGAGCGCGTTTTCATTCGTTCCCACGGCCTCTCGTGTCCCGGTCCTCCACCGCTCGTCCCGGCCTGAGGGAAACATTCTCGCTCCTTCGGCGGCAGGATTATCCCCGTAATGAGCTCCACCTCCCCCGGGGAGACCCCAGCACGCCGAGACCAAACGTTAACTCAATGGTTCAATGTTCAGAAAGCATCTGCCCCTCGGAGACTTTGGCCCACTCGTGTGCAGCCCAGGGACGCGATTGCGGTTTCGCAACGTAAATCATCTTGTACGATGCAGAAGGAGACTCGGCGGGTCGGGGCAGGTGACTCGTGAAAAGATTTTCAGATGAGACGATGTGAATTATTTCACACCCTCTTGACATCTGTGGCACGACACGTCATGGCAACCAGAAGCACCTGCGTCTGTCTTTCCTCTATGAATCATATTGTCCTCCCTCATCCCTTCCCTCTTTCCTACCGACACAATATCCATTGTCAAATACTGACTTCCGCTTCACAGAGGTCTTCACGGGCCAGAAGAAGAGTGCGTTGAGTCTTCAGGCTCACAACTTTTAACTTCCTGGTCATTTGTACATCACGCACACACACATTTGACCTGCAAACACAGGATCGGATTAAAAACTCGATGATCGGCCAGCCTGAAGGTTAGGGTTGACGTCTCTCCTCTCTATCGCAGTCAGGAATTCAAGCTTCACAGGCATAATGATAAATTCCTGCGCATGCAAGTCATACGTCGGACGCCGGCCGGTGCCAGCTGTCATCTGAAAAAACCTCGGAGCGCTTCCAGACGGAGCATTCCTCTGGACTGAGGCGAGGAGACGGCCTCCGACAGTACCGCCGCTACCTCAGCGTGTGATGTCAATGTCGCCGCAGTGAAGAAGCGCCTCACCCTGTGTGCAAACCTGTAGATTGTTTATGTAAAAAACATACATGACGCCTCTGGATGGTGATAAAAGGCCACATCTGTCTGCGTCGGTGTGCTCATGCCCCGTGTCGGACATCCAAGCCCCCCGGCCGCCTCTGTGGGGGTGTTAAAGATTTTAGGAAGCGGCTACCATGAACAAACACACTCCCCACTGCTGAGAACACCAGGGAGTCTGCACAATGCACACACACACACACAAGCACACGCACACGCACACGCACACACACACACGAACACACACACACACACACACACGAACACACACACACACACACACACACACACACACACAATCCTTTGTGTGTGAGGCCTGCAGTGGTAGCGGCACACAGATGTAAACCAGACCTCAGCTGGGTGGCAGGGAGGGGAGGGAGGGACACACACAGTGCGTGTGTGTGTGTGTGTGTGTGTGTGTGTGTGCCTTACGCTGCTTTGATGCTGAATATTGACGAGGGAAAGAAAAGGAGGGTTTTAAACTGATTTTATGGGAAAATAACACGGCCTGGATCTTTAGGTGTGTCGTCTCGGCTCATTGAACACAAAAAAACAAATGTATATCCAAGTCCTGTTTTTTGTCCTCAGTCCTCAGATTTGAATGGATTAAAAACGGGATATAATCTGTAACAGAGCGGATTTTCGTCCCAGAGGAACGACGCTGACACTGAATCGGTGTCTAGACGCTGCCGTCGGATCCAAGAATCCAGAGACAAAAAATCCATCAGTGCACATCTGTGGAAACAAAGTGAGCCAGCTGAAGACGAACCATATTGGAATATTGTTTGAAAAAAAGAAGAGGTTTCCTCAGGCTGGGGTGCGTTGTCCTGCTCCACTTGACGAGGATGGAAATCCTGACATATTTTTATTAATCCAAAATGAATGGGAAACTCACAAAGACAATTGCAACTGATAGATTGACAACGGCAGCAATAATAATGAAGACATGACCATCGAGTGTCTAAACCACAAACTGGCCTCCAGACAGCTTCTGCTGGATCCTACAGCGTCCTGGGAGGGACACGTGCCAATGTGCCTCCGGGTCCTTTCAGCACAGGACGGACGCCAGAAACCAAAAAACATAATCGGAGCACACACACACCATGGTGGTTTTAGGAACAATAAAATAAGAAATAGTGATATGATACATGTCCATGAAAGCTCCATTGATTTGAATTCGCAAAAAAGTTCTGCAAGATTTCAGTAAAAGGTCGTTTCAACTTCTCTCTCCCTAAATGTCCCTTCCAGGGCTCCGTAGGATCCAGACTAATAATGCGCTTGACATTTGATTTGGGGAAAACTCAGACCTTGGTAGTCCTATCGTTACATTCGTAGTTGAAAGAGTTTCTCTTGGTTTTTTTAAAACTCTGGACACTAACGAAACCATTTCCCCCCAAATCCCCACGAGACCCTGATCTGAAAGCGTCATTCTCAGTGGTGATCTGTGAGTCAGGGGCTCTGCTCTTCTTTTAAAAAGAAGCAGAGCAATCTGCTCTGGTCCTTATCTGCAGCTCTTTTTCCCCCAGTCGAGCTCCGAGAGGAAACAGCAGCTGGAAAAAAGAAAAAAAAACCAGGCGCTGCAGCTGATAGAGGACGAGTGGAAACCACACAGGTGGTCCTTCCCTTCAGAGACATGCTGAAAAAGCATGTGTACAATATGCTCCGTTTACTGTACTTTGATGTTAATGACATTCATTACACAAATCAAACTGTTGTAGTCAGATGTTGTTACAGTTCCATTGAGTTACAGCTGTGCGGTGGACCATTTCATCATTTGGTCAATATTATTATTGAACTGTAAGAGAATAGCTAATATTTAATAGTGCATACTGCTGAGTATCAAATTAACAGTGACCTTAACATGAGGAATCTGCAGATCATCACGTTTGAAAAACACTGGAACTTGCAGGTTACTATTAAATATCAACGATAACTGTCCATGATCAATCAGACTGATGCTTTCAGCAGTTGAATAAAAGCATCTTTTTCTTGTAAAACACACAGTCCTGGGTTAGGGTTAGGGGTTAGTCCTTTGTATGGAGGTAAACCATAAGCATGGCTCTAGGAATGCCTAAAACAATTAATAATTCTTGACATTAATCAAATATCAGAGGTTGTGAAACAACAAGAGTTCAGGGCCTGAAGCAAAAAACCCCACCAGCACCACATCAACTTCAAATCCCAAAGAGCAGCACGTGTTTGAGAAGCACGAGAACAACGAGAACAACGAGCACAACAACAACATCACCACCATCACCAACATCACCAACATCATCATCATCACCATCATCATCATCATCATCATCACCATCATCACAATTATCACCATCACTACCACTACTACTACTACTACTACTACTACTAATACTACCACCACTACTACTACTACTACTACTACTACTAATAATAATAATAATAATAATAATAATAATGATAATAATAATAACTGTCTGGTGTGCTCTCTCTCCCTCTCCCTATGTATGTCTGTCTGTCTCTCTCTTTCTCAATTTGAATTTTCAATTTCAATAAGCTTTATTGGCATGACATTCACATTTGTCGCCGATGAAGCACGTTTACAATATTAAAGAGAACCGAAGAATCCAATCAACAATGACAATGTAAAAACATTGGTAGTTAATAAGACAAGAGACTCAATGGGATTAGATCAACTGAACGAAATACACAGTATAAGTAATACAGCGATCAAGCTAAAACAAATGAGCAAATGAACAAATGGAATAAAATCATATCAAATATATCTTACAAATGTCCCACTGTGGAGAGGAAGTGACACATATCTTTTAATGCAGCCGACACTGCACACGCTGTCTCATCACCAGGGTGAAGGGCAAAGTTTCTCCCTTGGCGTTTTTGGAATCTGGGGCAATATTTCTGAAATGTTGGAGAACAATTTCCCTCCCTGGTGTTTGACATTGTGTGTTTGTGTGTGTGTTTCAGTGTGTGTGTGTGTGTGTGTGTGTGTGAGTCTCTGCCTTTCATTCATTCACTTTTGTTTGTTCCTGTTTACTCTCCGAAGCAGCTCCGAAATTGCAGCTTCCACTAAATGCAGGCAGACGCCATCGCACAACTCAGGAAGAAAAAAAGAGAAATCACCATCTTCCTGTGTGACCTCGCAGGGCACTTAAGCTCTTAAGAGTTTCCTCAACGTGTTGCAGACCTCCGATGCCTTTTAAGGAAGAAGCAGCAGCAGCAGCAGCAGCGTCTGGAAGCAGCACTGGCCGGATACACTATTTGAAATTTGCAAGATTTCTCTGTTTATTAATTTGTCACTTTGCATCCTAGCGGGGTAATAGAGTCGTGATGTATTCTTATTTTGACTTGGATCGTAGTGGATTGCAGAGGCTGTCGCTTGTTGTGTTTTTCTTACACCACAAATAGAAGTCTGGTTCAAAGTCTCCGTGATATTTGTGACGAGGCAAAAACATCATAAACATGTTCAACAATATTGCATGTGATGTTTTTCCCCCCTTCTCGTGAGTCTCCCTCCGCTCCCAATGCGTCCTCCCCGACCAGCCAATCCGACACCATCTTCACCTCAACATCCATTCATCTTTTTCCCCCCCGCATCCAATAAAATCAATTTCCACTGAAGTTATTGTTGAGGTGTGAGCCTCGCCGGGGGGTGTGAGACGTTGATGTCAGGAGGATGACGATAGTGGCCAAAAAGGTCGGTATAACTTTTCGGCGGTTAAATCTGCGGTAGATACTCATTTAACAATAGAATATGAATAGAAATATTCATATTTTACATCAATGTTTAGTTCAATGTTACGTCAGGACCGGAAAAAAAAATATGGAACTACTTCTTTAATGTTGAAGCGGTAACCTTTAACGGTTGAATGATTTATATAAAGCTGTGTTGTATTTTCACTGCATTGCACGACGTTTATATATTTAACGAGTTCACGGTACTCATGATATCGACCTTATAGCTCTGAATTAAAAAAATGGAAAAGTGGCAATGCAGTTGAGCAATGCGGTGAGTTCCTAAAAGCAAGACCTTTCCCCTGCAACATCCGTAGGTCACTGGGGGTGAAAAGGAATCAAAGCGTAAACTGTAACGAACGGCATCAGGAAGCTCATTTGTGGTTGAGCCCGACAGTGCCGGAGCAGGAAATGCTGCGTCTCTGGAGCGCCGGGCCCATTTTACATCCTGCGCGGCCTCCGTATCAGCTGACCCACTTCCTCGGGTCCACTCCCTCCAAAGGGGGCCGTTGGCTAAAAACGAATCACCAAATGTGATCCGCCGTCTCTCTTTCGTCCTCGCCGCCGGGTCACGCTGTCGGGCGGCGGGTGAGTCGCCATCGGGGGGGGCACGCTGTCCCCGGCTCACCTCGCCAAAAGCGGCGGGCGCACTTGCACAACACTTCCACTTGGTGCGAGTCAAGTTGAACGTGTATGCAGAGGAGCACGGGCCTTCCAGAGTGCAATGGATGAAGCATATGCGGCTGCTCATGAAACTTCATCCTATCCTTATGCTCCTCCATCATCAGATATGGATGTTTCTGCATTTGATTTTTGCATTTAGCTGAGGAGAGATGATTCCTCGACTGCCGCCTTTCCCACGGGGATTACTGTGTCTGGGTGCGTCCGTGATTGTGTTTGTGATTGTGTGTGTGTGTGTGTGTGTGTGGCAGAGTTATCTCCAAGGTAACGGTGAAGGACTTCTGGAGGTGAATGACGCGTGGCGGCTGACAGATGCAACGTTCCTTCACATTCATCTTTTGTAAAGGGGGGGGGGGGGAAATTCTTCATGGCTCACCCACACAAAGACATAAAGTGGAATAAGTAATCTGTACAGGTGGTGGTCGTTGGACTTTATCGTCTTTTTTTTTTGGACTCCCAATGGAGAATAAGACAGAAATTTAAAGAGGATCTCTCCTGCGTAGGTTTGACGTTAAATGTGATTAGATGTACCCAGATCGATACACAAAACAAAAAGGTACTGATAGGAAAGAAGCGTTGCTGCATCGTTTGCCCTGAACTGCGAACTCCGACCGAACAGCGTCTGATCTTAAATGAAGATCTGGAACCCCCCGGAGGGATCATCTGACACTCGAGTCCTCGCAGCGCTGTGGCCGTCAGGTAGCCGGCTCCTGACGGCTGCTTCCTTCCAGGCGCCTGCTCTGCACCGACACACCGCAGAAGACAAACCTCCCATTTAAAAAAGATCCTCAGAGAGAGAGGGGGGGGGGGGCTCCGTGGAGGCCTCTGACACATCTGTGACCACGAAGACCCTCCAATAAACCGGATGGGAAGTGAGACTGAAAACTGGTGACAAGACGTGTCAGGTTTGACGTGTGTTGTGTGCGTGTGTGTGTGTGTGTGTGTTTGTGTTAGTGTGTGTGTTTGTGTTAGTGTGTGTGTGTGTGTGTGTGTGTGCGTCACAGATGGTTCATTGCAAAGAGCGGAGAAACTGGCTGAAAGGTTTGAAATGGCAGGGTTTTCGTCCTCCTCCGTCATTCAGCCCCCTCGCCGACCCCCCCCCCCCTGGGCCTCGACGCTCAGCACCTTCAAGGCCGCGCGACAACCAGCCCCCCCGTTTGAAAAGCAGAGGATCAAAACGCAGGAGGAGAGTCGGCCGCGCTTTTTTCATGAATCTGCGCGTCTTTGTTTGCCAGTCAAGGGAGAGTTGCGGGAGGAGAATTCTGTAAAGTTGCAGGGAAGTTCAAGCCGACAGCAAACGTGCACAGCGGCCTCAGAATTCATAATTCCTACCATTAGAGCAGAGCATGATGAAACCTGTGAACATCAGACGACTAAACTGCTCCGACGCGCAGGCGGAATTTAATTAAAGGAAAGTTGCATCAGGCTTCACCTTCTTCTTCTCGTGTTTTTTTTTAGTTTTTGACCCAAACACACACACACACAAACGCACACACACACATACACACACAAACACACACACACACACACACACAAACACACACACACATACACAAACACACACACACACATACACACACAAACACACACACACATACACAAACACACACACACACATACACACACAAACACACACACATTCATACGCAAACACACACACACACATACATACACACACAAACACACACACACACACATACACACACACACACACACACACACACACACACATACACACATACACACATACACACACACACACATATACACACACACACACTCACACTCACACACACACACACACACACACATATACACACACACACACACACACACACACACACACACACATATACACACACACACACACACACACACATACACACTCACACACACACACACACACACACCTCCCAGATGTTCTTTTTTTTTCCTTACATATGATTCACCTTATTTTTTCTCCCTCTGTTTCCTCGTCAATAATCTTTAGGGGAAGCCCCCAGAAACTCTGCGGGGGGGGGGGGGGGGGGAGAGAGAAATCGTGAGAACAATGAAACTGAGATTTTTGGTGACACAATCCTCCCATTAAGTGCACGATTAAAAAAAAAAAAGGCCGCTTCCTGTGGAGTGCTGCCATGGCAACGCGGACAACAGCACAACGTGCAACGAGAAGAGAGGCTGAGGGTTTTAACGGCGGGTGACATCAAGGTCGAAAAGCTTGTTGCTCAACATCGAGTCACATAAGTCCACTTCTGCAACATCAAATTCATGAATATTAGAAAAGCAGTGGAGTTCTTACTTTTATTAAACCTACACTCCATCCATCCATCCGTTATCGATTTATCCTTCAAGGGTCTCAGGAGCCAATCACAGCTGACATTGGGCGAGAGGCGGGGTTTGACCCTGGACAGGTCGCATCATATATATATATATATATATATATATATATATATATATATATATATATATGCTTTTTTTCTTCTTTTTCCAGTTTGCGATGCACAAGATCCTCCAACAAACTGCTTGAATCACAGCGTCGCCTGACAGTGTCCCTGCTGCTGCCGCGGAGCAGGAGGCATTGGGTAAAACTTGACGTGAATCCAAGCACCACTGTGATTTAACGGCCCAGTCAATTTACTGTATATACAGTTTGGAGCCAAGTGCACAGTCACAGAGACTCGTAAAATGTCTTTCACTGGGTCGAGACATCACAGGACAATTAATGCCAGTAGGATCATAACTGCGATTATGTTTTATTAGTTAGCAGTTTAATGAGATCTTGAGTTGAGCTGACACTTTAAGTTTGATGTGTAGAAAGACATGAAGGCCTCGGAGGAGTTTATGTCCAGTAAGAATAGAGATTGTGCCGAATGTATTTTCAACTTTCACATGTGATTCAGTGATTTATTGATGCCACGAGTTAAAGAACTATTTTAAAGAGTATTTTCAACATACTTTCACATTTGTTATCCACCTTAATCCAAAACTTCATAATTTAGGAAATCTGTCTGTCATATTTCATAACAGAGGGCGTGACACAACACAAGACGTTACAGTAATGAAGCCATGAGTTAAAAGCTTAAATTTGAATAGAGAACTATGTTTTTTTTTTAGCTTCAGCCTGTTTGATGTGAAGCAAAACAAGATTTCAGAGATGAATTCGCATCTTAAGAACATGAAGTGGGTTAAAGTCATCGCATCCTGGAACTCTAACGGGACTTTTCTCAAGTATCGTGCACGCGAGCAAATCTTAAAAACCTCCAGGTTTCTGTTCTAACGAGATTTATGCTTTAACATCTACTTATCGCACGGATGTTTCCTGCTCCGTTTCCTCTCCGGGCGGGGCATCAAAGCAGCTGGCATTCACCGAGCATGTATAAAAGAACCAAAAAGATAACTAGGCCTCCCTCTCTAATGGCTAATTATGTGTCATATAAGGTCAGCGGAAGATAACGGCCCGGAAAAAAAGCATCATGTTTTGTTTCTCATGCAGTTTGCCAGAGGAGCGTGAAGCAGGAAGTCCACCACCTTTAGGTCAGGGGCTTTCCACTGTTGGAACTAATGACACACACACACAAAGTGCGTTGACCCCCAGAGAGGTGAGTGTGTGTTCATGTGTGTGTGTGTGATGGAGGACATTACTCATTCAACGTGACTATAGTGTCCGACCAGAGACGGATCTGTGGGCCTATGAGATTTTTGATCTATTGTCTGTCTTCACACTTTGTACATTTCTGAGTGTGTGTGTGTGTGTGTGTGTGTGCGTGTGTGCGTGCGTGACTAACGTTGTCGCTGGCTTGCATGTGTAGGCTTTGTCGTCCCCACCCAGCTGAACCAGTGTTCATCCCCCCGGAGCAGCAACAGTTTGGGAGCCTGCCCGTGTGAAAAACGGATTATTCATTTCTCCTTTGAATATTAATCCACAGGGGGGTGGGGGGGGGGGGTAACGAGCTTTCAGGATGTTGAACGTCGGAGGTCATCGGATCGAGTCTGACGACAGATGAAAGATCTGTTCATGAGGAGGAACATGGTGTGCAACAGATGGCGGCTTTGTTGAAACGAAAAGATCCAAATAAATCTGAATCAGAACCACAATGACACGGACATGCACACGCAGGAACTCCTGCCGCTTGCATTCCCCCGGCCTCCTGCCGCCACACATTTGACCTCGAATGGTAATTCGCTGATCAGAAAAAAGTGATGCACGACGGGGTGGGACAAGGTCAAGGCCGATGTCTCCCCACGAGCCGCAGGCGTCCCCCCGGTGCTGCCGCGGGACGGAGAGGAGCGCCGGGAGCCACGGGGGGACTCCTCCTCCGGGGACCATGAATGTCGAGGGCGAACGCTCCCGATGACGTGAGCCTAAGTGAATCCAGACCGCGTGGTTAACGGCGCCATCACCAGTGGCCCGACCACAAAGCTGCAGGGAGAGAAAGTGCGAAATTCTGGACCCGTTGAATAGGAGCCGCTGTTTGAAATATCACCAGTGTTCACAGCAGCGGTTCCAAGGAAACTGGCGTCGGCGGGTCTGGATCTACTTTGTGTAATCTGCGAGACAAAGAGAGACGTTAACTTATATTAAAATGACTCTGACTGGCACATCAAATTTCATATTCCTCCCTGAAACCTCGTCCAAGATAAACCACCCCCTCAGATGCTCGTCGGTGTCTCCTGGGGGGAATCAATCTCTCGGGCCCAGATTCAAGCGGGCAGGTGACAAACGAAAACCAGACGGAGAGGGAGGGAGGGAGGGAGGGAGGGAGGGAGGGTGATGGATCGCCATGTTCCTGTGTGGCACGCGGCGCTCTGTGAACACTTAGCGTCACATTCACTGGCACTGACGCCGGCCGTCGGCTGTCGGCAGCAACACGGAACAGGAAAACACTGAAATCACTTGCAGACAGAGCGGAGGCAACGAGAAGTGGGAGCAGAAAGTGGAGGAGTGAAGTCAGGAAGGGACAGAAAGAGAGAGCACAGATACAAGGTGTATGAGTAGAGCTGCAACAGTCAATCCATTAGAAATCCACTATGAAATTAATCGCCAACTATTTTGATAATAGATTAATCGGTTCGAGTAAGTTCTAAATTTAATAAAGTTCAAAATTCTCTGATTTCAGCTTCTTAAATGTGAATATTTTCTGGTTTCTTTGCTTCTCTGTGACAGTGAACTACATATATTTTGGTGTGTGGACAAAAAACCCCCAAAACATCATCTGGGAGTTTGGGAAACGCGCTCGACATTTTTCATTTCATGGACCAAAACAACTAATCGAGGAAATAATCCACAGATGAATCGATAATGAAATTAATTGTTTGTTGCAGTTCGTAGGCAATGGGACCAGTGTCATCTATAGGCTTCATGTTCAAATACAATATGATCCTGATGCGCCTGATGTCCTCACAAGCTCCAACATTTGCCTTCATGTCTCTTATACAAATATAAGGTTTGCACCAAAAATAATAACGTGCATTTATTGATTTAAAATATACATATTTTTGTTGTATTTGACACTCTGATGAGAATTGAGTGGAAACTACATTCAAAATATAATATTCAAGTTTGGAGCATTTTTTGTAAGAATGTGTGGTGCATATGTGATATGTGTATAAATGTGCTTATATACATAAATTAAACCATGATTTTTAAATTGCATATTTAGCACATTAGAACATTTTCCAGTCGCCTCCAAAAGCCCAAACAGGAAAGAACCATCCATCACGTTCATCGGGTCCCAGTAGTGTCGCGTCTCCGCCACTAGAGGGAGCTACGCGACAGGATAACATCATCCAGTCATGATTAAATCTTTTTGAATAAAATGCTTCAAGGGAATTTACCAAGAATCAGCTGTTTAAATGACAGACATTCCCCCAAGAGTGGGACAAGTTGGGTTCAGTGCTGAGGTGTGTGAACCCTCACAGGAGATGTCCGCCTTGAAAACGTTGCGCTTTCTTTGATTTGTCTACTTGCGTTGAGGGACACGAAGCATCTGGCCACATCTGCACAATGTATTCCGCGATTTCCCACGTTCCTGCAACACGTGCTGACGAATCCTCGCCCCCCCTTCCGACATTTATACAGCGGTGCATGGGGGGGGGGGGGGGGGGGGGGGGGGGGGGGTGAGGAGAGAGGGAACAGACTCTGGAGCGTGTGGAAGATGGAGAGAGAGAGGGAGGAGGCTGATGTGAAGCACTCGAATAGATGAGTCACAGATCCATTATCTGATGGGCAGGGGAGGGAGGGGGGAGGGGGGAGAGGAAATTGGGGCGATGAGTCAGAGAAACAAGGTATAAGAATAAACCACGAGTGGAAGTTAAAAGGAATGAGACGGGAGCATGAACGAGGAAAACAGGGAGCAGCCCTCCGACGCACAGATTCACAGACTGAAACACGTTTGATAGCTGGATGCGGCTGAGGGAGAAGCCCACCTGAAATCAAAAGGCCCCGAGGGGGGGGGGGGGTGACGCTCAGTCTTTCCGAGGCCCGATGATGGACAGATCTGGGGATTTGGGAAGCGGGCGGGGGGAGATGAAATAGAGGCGAACATCTGTCCCGCTGCAGATATTTGGCTTTAAAGACCTGAATGGGCCTTGTCCTCGGTATGGACGCCGCACCTCCCTCTGCTGGACGCGGCCTCCTGGCCTCGACACACACTTTGACATGAACCTCTCAGGTACATCTAGATTCACCTCTTAGGGGAGAAAAACTGATCCCGCAGAAGAAGCGTTCCCTTTTTTCTTTTCTATATTTTTGAAACGTTTCACATGTGGAACACGCGTTCTTTTCAAATCAAGGCCGGAGACTTTCCTGTCCATTCATTTGAGCCAAAAAGAACTCCCTTACTCTCGTGTTCGATGTTGTCTTATTTATTCATTTATTTCTTCATTCAATCCTCCGTATTTCTCTTTGATTCCTTTTCTCGAGGCCACGTTTTTTTCCTGCATCACCTCGCGAAGCACTTTGAGGTGCCGTCGGAAAGAGGTGCGTGTAATGCCGACTCTCTCCATGTGGGGGCGCTACAAATCTGTGCTGTGGCAGGACAGCGTGAGGTGAATGGATGTGAACACGAGAGATGGTGGCTGCGTGTGTGACACAGTGGTAAATGATGATGAATTCAAATTTGTTTTGCTCAAATGTTTTCTTTCTTTATCGCTAATTTCCAGTTAAGCGTAATTGTTGTTTTTTTTCTATATATATTTCTTGAGATATTAGCCCCAATCACACGTGTTGTTTTCGTATCTCTAAAGATTAGTGTATATGTGTGTGTGTGTGTGTGTGTGTGTGTGTTGTTGTCGTTTCAAGGTGTTAACTATGTAACCCGGTGTTATATTATACGAGGAGGTCACCGCAGTTCATTCTCAATCTCTGCGCGATCCCCCCGCCATTGGTCGATTCCCGCCTGCTGCCGTTTGTGTGCCGGCGTGTGATTGGCCTGCGTGACGAGGCTGTCTTAGTGCAGTGGGCATAAGGTGGCCCAAGATTAGTGGTTAAGCAGTTTGAGGAGACGGCGTCCTGAGAGGGACAGATTGGAGTTAGGCATTTGTGAAAAGGCAGAGCTGCTGTCACTGCAAAAAAATATAACGATCTCATTGGTCAAGTTAAATTTTCAGGAGGCGGGGCTAAATTAGCCTGAGGGTGAAAAGGGGCAAAGGTTAAAGTTGCTCGATGGAGCTCACCAACGCTGGTAACTGAGAATAAGTAATTTATGTAAGATGGAGATCTTACAAAACCACAAATGCAATAAGTACGGGGAAAAAATGATACGGTGCATTATTGCGCTTGATAAACTTGATTGCCAAAAGTATGTGGACAGGGGTGTCTACATATGTTTTGGTCATGGAGTGTACAAAGTATTAAATCATACAGAGAGATGATTTAACTTCAGGGATTCGACTTGTGTGGCGGTTTATTTTAGCCCTGAGGTCACTGGGTCAACGATAACCCTTATTAGATCATAACTTTTTGGTTCTCTTGGCAGCAGGCGGTTCGCTGATTTGACACCCGACGTATATATTGTCCAGAACGTACGTTGTTTTTTTTTTACACTTTTAAAATCAATTAAAGAAACAAGATGATCCGATTTTGTTTCCTTAAACTATTCCCTTGAAAATAGATAAATATAAAAATCAAAAAAAGGAATAATTATTTTTTAAAGTGTGATCATTGTATGTTTATGCATTTTTTTCATCGGCAACAGGATGAGGGGAATATAGATACAATAAGATCATCTTTCATTACAGTAGGGTCAATTTAAAAAATATATTTCCTCAGATTCAGGGCGGAGTCATTTTTTCTTCTTGCAGCAGAGGAAACGCGCTCGGCTCTATTGCGTGTCACACTGACTGTGGAGGCTCGAACCATTGAGACGGGGAACAAAGATCAGGGGCTGATGGAGACTCCACTGGAGAGGCTCTACAGCAGTGAATAGGAAGTTGGATGAATGGGATTTGGAGGGGTGACAAATTGAACGAGGGATTAGGTGTGTGTGTGTGTATGTGTGTGTGTGTGAGAGCTACACCAGCTGGCTGCGTCCTCCTTCCCATTAAGTGAGGAGGGGTGTGTGTGTGTGTGTGTGTGTGTGTGTGTGAGTGTCCGTGTCCGTGTGTGAATGTGTGTGTGAATGTGTGTGTGTGTGTGAGGAGCTTCATCCGTTTATACTGAGACACACCACCATGAAGTGTATGAGGCCACTTTGGATGATCCCCTAAAAACATACAGCGTGTGTGTGTGTGTGTGTGTGTGTGTGTGTGTGTGTGTGTCTCAGACGTTTGTCTGTCGTATCTCACTCTGCAGCCTGTTAAAAATCTAGCATATTAAAGTTAATGCATATGAGTTTGATTTTTAAAATGTTCTATATTTTTCATTATATTTCATGTATGGATTTGGTTTTACTACTTTTCTGTATTTTTGAATTCCTGTTATCTACTTTTTTTACTGCCTGACTACAAACCAAAGTTCCTGTGATGGTATTAAATATGCACTTCATATTTTCAATATTTTACCAATAATAACCAGACAAATGTGACTTTCATTGTAGGATTTTCTAAGCAATAACCTTCAAGCCCAAAAATCCATTATTTGGAATTTGAATGTGATTTTTTTTTTTGTACACTTGTGCCAGCATTATTAATATTTTAAGATTCATTTAAAGGTGATATCAGCTTTGTTCAAGTTCCTTCATCAGTGAGAAACATTTGCGGTGCAGATCTGCGAAGTGGTTTCGGTGCCCAGAAGAAACACACAGAGTGGGTGCTCTCACGGCCGCAGGCTTTATGGAACATGCATGTTGCTCTTGTTTAGGCGCCGGTCGGTGCCAGATGATGTGGGCGAACTCTCTCTGTCTCCGCAAACACATTTACAACCTTTAAATCATGTGGGTTTGTTTCAAAAAAAAATTAAAGGGGCCACGTCTGCAAATCAGCCTCCGACAGTTCTCACACCTCATCACCGCAGACGTGTCGCCGCGTCCTATCGGGACGAGCACAGGTGCGAAGTCGTACCGTTAACAGAGGCCGTGTGCGACTCTTGGTTCCACACTGGGACAGAGTCAAGGTCCTTAATGTCATGAGTTCCACCTTTTTCTTTTTCAGCTCGTTTGTCGTGAAAACAATGTCTGCATGCCTCCAATAAATTCATAAAATACACTTCCTGTTACTGTTAACACACCTGTCAACCGTTAAAAACTAGAATGGACAGATGCAGTTAATCGAAAATTCAAATTTGGAAACAATTTTGGAAGAGGTAAGAGAGAGCCAGAGCCAGCTAGCGAGCGTAATCAGACAAGTCAGTCATTTATCGGGGGGGAAAGATCTGCGTGCCTCCAATACATTCATAAAATACACTTCCTGTTACCATTAATACAACTGTCAACCTTTAAAAACGAGAATGGGCAGATGCAGTTGATCGAAATTCGAATTTGGAAATGATTTTGTTTCTAAAATGATGTTTCTAGAACATGAACCCTTCTTCCAACTCTCAGGGAGTGCCGTCGCAAATTCTGGCGAACGCAACACAATCTCAGAATCCTAAATTTCGACCCCTCACCTCTCTTAAAGGCTCTTCACGTTGAGCTCTGACAAACCCACAAATCAGGTACAACAGGAACAACCACTGCGCCACACTCAGGAGACACTTCTTCTTCTTCTTCTTCCAGCGGCGGTCAGATCAGAACACACAGAATGTTAATAGTCATGTGTTCCTGAGCAGCAGTCGCACTACTGCAGACTAATCAACGAGCCAATTACAATCATCCTGCAGGCCGCGCGTAAAGACTCAGCATGACATTGATTGGCCATTGACTGGCAGGACTCGCCCTTGTGGCAAATTGCTTTGGGGGGGGGGGGGGGGGAAATCCTCCTCCGCTTCCTTACATTGATTTTCGAGGGACAATGGGGAAGTCAATAACAAATCTACGGGTTTCGCCGCCGCTGATTTAAACGGAGGGCGGAGGCACATAAAGGGGCGTTTCATTGTAACCTTGCGGGGGCGAGCTCAAGTCGGAGCAAGGTCGTTTTTTTGTTGCACAGTATTTGTCTGGGGCCAAAAATAAAGGATTCTGTCGGGGATCCACCGAGGCTGGCTGCTGAACACCGGGCCGACCAGAGGTCAGTGTGCCGGAGGACAGACCTGTATCTGAGGAGCTGAAAGAGACTAACGCCCTTGCGACCTCCGGGGTCCGAGTTCCGAGGTAAACTGGAACGCAGCAATGCATCCAGTTGTTGGCAACTTCCTTAGAAGCTCCGGGGGGGAAACTAGCTGCGTCCTTACCGACGTCTTTGCTACTGCAGCGTCTTTTTTACCACAGCGACCAAACCAGTCATACCACCTGCAACCACTAGGGGCTCCCAAAACCAGAGTTTGAGCATGGCGCCTTTTTCCCCCAGCATTTCCAAAAGCAAAAGTGAAAATGGATTAAATCTTGTGCTCGTGCGCTTTTATCGATAAATCTAAAGGGCACAAAGTTAATACGGTAGACATTTAAATATAGTGATATTTAATACAAAGATAATACAGCAGGGTTCATCGAATGGCCGCTCGCTCTTTTCGTATTGAATCAGCGAACATCATTCTGTCAGTCAGTCATTCAGGAGCAGTCTGTGGATTATGATTTTTTTTTTAAATGGTTATTTCGTGAATGAGATTTTGCATCTCTCCATTTCAGATCCACCGGAGGATGAACAGGAAGTACCTGCCAGACTTTGTCAATGTGGACATTAAAATACCTCCTTTGTGATGTAACGCATGCGCGCGCGCACACACACACACACACACACACACACACCCTTTGAATTCCCTGTACGCCCGACCTTAAGAGGAGTCCTGTTGCCGGGTAATGAGGAGGCGGGAGGCGGCGAGGCAGGTGCTGCTGCCGCGGGAACACTGGGCCACTTGTGCCCCCTTGACCGTCTCTCCACACTCGACCATCTCTCTGCCGCCAACCTCCATCCTCCATCCTCCATCCCCCCATCCCGCACTCCACATTCACATCATCTTCACACTGTTTCACCCCCATCACCATCACCATCATCATCATCATCGCTAACAGGCTGAACATTTACGAAATATGATGTGTTCAAACAAGTCCTTGTTCTCGGGCCTTTAGGAGATAAACGCAGAAGATTCTGTGCAGACTCGGAAAAAAAATCTGCGTCTCACAGATTCATTCAGAGGTTTTTTTATAAACATTTTGGTTTCATTGGATTGGATTGTGTCACCGTGGACAACACCTGCTCTGCAGACGGGTCTCTCCCCCTCTCTCAAGGGTACGAAAAATGATCAAAGAATATGAAGTCTTTGACAGAGTTTGACACTTTAACACAAAATCAACATGGAACCCATGTTTTTTTTTTATATCTACATACTTTTTACTGTCAAATACGAGTTTCTGTGACGCGGAAAAAGGGAAAATTGCTCAACAAATTAAATCAACGCACAACTGAATGAAGTTTCTTCAACTTAAAGTTAAGACAGTTAATAACTTGAAGTTTCACAAACTGAATAATTATTATTTTTTAAGTTGGTAGAAGCAATTGTCTTGTGTGGTATTGAATATGATTTATGGAATAAAGTTTTTTTGTCTCGGTTTGCCCGACATGTTTGCGATGATTCCCCCTCACACAGCTTTGTTCGCGCCGTCACAGTCGATCGAAGTCGCTAAAATATATCGGTACGCGTCAGCGGGCATTTGAAAAGTATGAAAACTGAGATCCTGGAGCGTTCTTATTGGATATACCGCGTATACACCTGTGAATCACACGGGGAATATGACGCAACAACTGCAGCGACAGAAGTGGTTTGAGTTTTAGAACCATTAAATTCCTCTTTGCTCAGATTAATACATAAACTAAGAAGATTGACTTTCAGGAGCCTGATTTGAATAAGAAGTTAAGTGTATTGAATATGTCTCTACTTCGACTGCTACTTAATAATTCATACCACGTGTCACTTATTCATGTTCCTCAGTCACCATGGCTGTACAGTACAGTCACGTCCTCCGTCAGCCGGCACAGAGCTCACTGTACTCTGTTCACTGTATTTCTAACATGGCCGACACTCGAGATGACTCACAGAAATTCAATGTCTTCTTTATTTCCATTGAGTGGAAATGACGGTTCCCCCACGTGACACACGGAGAGGGACGGAGATGTGAATCCAACACCGGCCGCAATCTATTCCTCATTCTCTCCTCATTGTTGACACAGTGTCATGGCAGGGGCCTCGCTGCCTAGCAACAAAAAAAATCCATGCCGGACGTTTTTTTTTCCAATCTCCTGTCAGGGGGCGGGAGGCTCCGCCCCCTCCACGTCCCCGGGGGGGATGATTGAAAGGTCACTTCAGTGCGCGCCGTGTCCGACGGTGTACAGATTGTCCTCTTTGGAAACCCTGAAATGTGTGGAAGACGGGAGTACACACACTTCACCTCGAGCACAAAACACTCAGCGATGAGTGGGCAGAGCAGCAGGGGAGTGGAGTGTGTGTGTGTGTGTGTGTGTGGGGGGGGGGGGGGGGGGGGGGGGGTCGATGATGCCACACTTTCTTCATCGCAGGCAGAGTGTGACCTCCCGTCGCCCTCCTCCATTGTTGTTCCTGGAGAGGTCAGGAGCGCTGCAGAGGGGCGTTCAGGGACCCACGAGGTGGCTTTGACGCCTGAGTCGCCTTTCACGGTGGAGGGAGAATAGAGAATCGTCTTCATTGGTTGGATCCCAGCCGCCTGATTTTATCCCCGCACATATCAAGGTATTGCAGAAAGGATTTATCGTGAAAAAAGAAAGAAGAAAAGCTGGCGAATGGAGTGACTTTAATGTCCACTGAAGAGACAAGACACTTCGGCCTCCTCTCCACTCGTCTGATGTAAAAAGCTATTTCATCACAAAGGGAGCTTTTTTTTTAAAAATTTTTTTTACTTGAGGCCACTTGTGTGCTCCGTCTCTCGATTCCACTCCTCTGCTTTTTGTGGCCCGATCGATAAAGTTGTACATTACTACCAGACCTTCAAAAAGCCGAGCCCATCCCCCACCCTGGACGCATAAAGGAAAAGACCAGAGCACCGTATCGCTCATCCACATCCCCCTCCGTCACCTAACACTGAACGTCTGTGGCGGGGAGATGGAGCTCTCTCTCCTCTCCTGTCGGAATATTGTAACGTGTCGTCAAAGCGGCAGCACGGCGAGAGAAAAAAAAACGCTATGAGCCCCCGAGGCCGAACACTGGAACTTCTCTGCGGTTTGATATGAGAAACCGACTCAGATGGGACGTCATTGACTCGGAGGCTGAGCGGCGCGGCGATGGCGGACCTCTTTGTGCCACTGGCACGGAATAGAGATTGTGGCAGGAGGCGGCAAATTGTTTGTTTGTGTCGGAGTGTGTGTGTGTGTGTGTGTGTGTCTCAGGGCAGAGGACTGTGACGAAAGTCTCTCAAATCCTAGTTCTGTTGAAACACATCCTGGCTCGTGTTCCTCAGAGCATCCGAGAGAAGCGGCCTCCTCCCGTCTCGAGTTTCCACTGCACAAAGTCAAAAAACATTTACTCGACTTAGTCAGAAAGGTTGGCCAGTTCGACACGAGGGCCTTGGCCTCGCGATGAGAAGCTCGTGTTTCCAGGACGGACACGAGTCTCTGATGGGTTCTTGTGCAAAGACGCGGGAGCGACATTTTGCCAAAGCTGCTCTTCGCCGACAGGGAGAGAAATCCGCCTCCATCACATGCTGCATCATGTTCGGTCGGCGGCTGGAAACTTTGGAGACGAGACGCTGTGGTTTTCGCTGCAACAACAAGTCAGAAGTAATTCAATAATAACGAATATGATCGTCGATTCCTCGTCGGCCTCTGGGGGGGAGATGGTGAATAGAGTTTTTCCCCCCTCCTATAAAAAAATAGAAAAAAGGGTCAAATCGTGAAAAGAGACACATTCACGATCAATGTGAATTCAAAGATAGGAAACGAGTGAATGACTTTTTAAAAACAAGATCATTGTTATATTATTAAATTCTTATCAAGTAGGGGCCACACGTCCAGGGGGGTTAGGAAACAGACGCTTGTTCTCCTCGTTCGGACTAGTTTTCAAGCGCATGCGTGTCACTTCCTGTTCTCTATTACTTGAAAGCGAGAGAGTCATCTTACACAGAACCAGACAGTCAGTCACCGGCGCCGCCGCTCTGCAACCGCGGCCTCGCACCTGTCGTTCTCACACGCCGCGACCGGGACATCTGATCCAGTGGTGGCCAACAGCTGCACCGTGAGCCCAGGTCTCAGATGTCCCCGCTTGTCCTGAATGCATCACGGCTTCAGATTTTGCTTTTGAGTTGAGAAACTTAGAAGATGCTAAGTTTGAACAATTAAAAAAAAAAGAAAAGTTTTTTGTGGGAATGCGGCCCGAGGAGATTAATATCTCAGCAGTGAGAAACTAAAAAAGTGAAGTGCTGTGAATTTAATTGGGGGGGAAAAGAAAAAAAAGAATATGATCTGAGCAGTTGCAGCGTTTCCTCTCCAGCAGACATCAGTGATTTATTCCTTTTAACGCCCGGAGAGAAGCTGATGAGAAACACTGTTTTATTTCAGGTCGGCACCAAGGTGATGAGCATGTGGCGACGCCCCTCAGTGTGGGAGGTGGGCCGCTCGTCTTCCTGCTGAGTGATCTCCCCTCTCCACGACATAAATAATCCCCGGCTCCAGCTAAATTGAAAAACTTGGGGGGAGTCATTTTTTGGCCACTGATGACAAAGTGATATCTGCAGAACTCAAGTTGCTACGGGGGGAATTTGTGTTGTTTGTCTTTCTCTTGAAACTCCGGAGTCTTTACTTTCTCCCCCCGTCCCGTGGAGCCAAGGACCAGGCGCCGCGGTCGAGTTACAAACTGTGGTTTATCATCAGGAGAATAAATACTCTCACGTAGCTTCTTTGTAGACATTAGAATTATTCAATTTACTGTATCTTTGGTTGTAAAAGAAAGTTTGATGAACACAATGTAATTCTTTGGTTCTATGTCTTCTTCTGCTGCAGAATAAATCCACTCTTGGCCGAGTGAAATTACTTTTTGGAGTCTTGAGGAATCACAAATTGTCATTTTTACATTTTCTTTTTCTGTTTGTTTTCAGACTAAACAAATGAGACGTTCCTCCAACATGCACAATTAATTACCTGAGTGCTTGTCCACTGCACCACGCACCCCGATTGGACGGACCAGCTGTCAATCACACCGTATCCACGCTCCAATGCATACCGTGCCGTTTGACTCTAAATGGACAATATTTTACAAAATGAACATGATGCTGTATTGAAGACTTGAAACTAGACATTGAACCATAAACTCCTGAGGAAAATGTTTTACTGACGTCATAAAGCAAGTGAGAAGCAGAGACATTTTCTCAGAAGACTTCTATAGAAACGGACTTCTTTCTTGCGACAAGCGGAGTCGCCCCCTGCTGGTGATTCTAGAGAATACAGGCCCGGTGACCGTCTTCGGCTCTACGTCATTTCGTTGGTCACGACATCTTAACGTGAGGTGCGTTCACGGCCTGTTGAAAAACAAACAAACATAAAATCAAACATCTACACTTTGTATCTCTTTCAAAGGTCCACGCGAATCTGAAACACATTAATTTAAGGAGACACCAGAGTCGAGAACGGTTCACATTTAATGCCCTGGGCTTTATTGTCTTATTTTAGTGAGAGTTCCGTCACATTTTTTTTTTTTTTTTTTTTAGTCTTTTCAGCCTCCAGGTGGGACAAGTAAACCTCAAGGATATATCCTGCCAGTGGACTGGGCATTCAGCTGCAGACAAAGACGAGAAGCACTACTAAGTAATGCTGCCTTTGTGCCTAACTCTTCACAGAAGAGAGAACATTTAATTCCCCAAAGGAAGGCACCCAATACTTGTGGTTTTTGGCCTTGCAGCCGTCTGGAGATTCTTTTTTCAAAGAAAAGAAAAGAAATAATTAAAAAAAGTGTTTTTAAAAAAGGGGGGGAGACAAGTCCCTCTTGTCCGCCGTCATTAGCATTTTTTTTGTGTGTGTCTGTTATTTAAAAACTGGAATGATGAAACACGTACAGCGACCACTGCCCATTCACCTCCCTTATGTCACCCTATGCATGAACAAGTAACAAAACGAACAAAAGAATGAAGTCTTTCAATAAACGAAGAGCTTACAATCAAAGTTCACCACAAGAACAAGGGGGAAAAAAAGGAAAATATTACAAAAATAACTCATTTTTTTGTTTCGTTTTACAAAAATGTTGGTGGGATAAACCAAATTGAACGAGGGGGAGGGGGGACGTCCGCTTGCATGAAAAATGTCGGACGACCCCTTTGGAAAAAACAAAAAAATACAAAAGCAGCATTAGGATATTTATCAAAACCATGATTTTTGTAAAAAAAAAAAAAAAAAACACGTCACAACGGAAAAACAAAATATATAGTGCTTTAATCAGAAGCAGCAAAAGCTTCTGGGAAGAGACTTCATCCCTGTTCTGTTACTTGTGTTTGGGACAATGCTGATGAAAGCTCCTCTTCATCCTTCTCCTCCTCTTCATCCTCTGTAGGTAAGTCACCATTGATTTTCACATGATTGACAGAGAGAAGCACAAGGACCCAAAATAAAGGTGTGTGTAGGGGGGTGGGGGGGCCTGCTTTGTGTTCACAATATACAAAAATACCCAGGAGTCCGTAACTACCTAACATTTACTACAGCACATGAACCAACAAAGGTACAGTGTACAAATAAAAAAATAACAAAAATTTGAACGAAACAAACCCCAAAAATAAAAATATTAGAGAACAAAAAAACAAAACAAAATAAAACTGTAAACACAGCACAATAAATAGATAAAACCAGCAGGCTCCGCACCATGCACGTGATAAAACTCTTCTCTATACAACTCCCTCAGCTCTCACACTCAACAGCCACACTCCACTGGGCTTTACTTTTTTTTTTTCTTCTTCTTCTTCCTTTAAGATTGACTCCCAAGTGCAAAACATCACAAATGGACAGTTTCTGTATTCAAGTAATATATATACATGGGGGATATTACAAATATGTAGTTACTGTACAAGATACTAATTTTTGCCATATTCATAATTTACAGATGTCAATCTTTTAACTTTTTTTTGAACAGTAACAAAACAAAACAAAAAACAGAAAAAAAGTTTTTTTCTAAAAAGTATGAGAGATGAAGAATTGCAAGTCATTCCGTCACGTCTGCGTCCCGAGTCCTGCCGTCTCCCTTGTTGCATTCCTGATGCTACGATGCACAGCACCCGAAGAGGAGCCCGGACCCTCCGCCGCTCTGCCACTACGTCACTTCCATGGCCACTGTGTTGTCTGCTATACTGTTCAGTGCTGGCTTGTCTTCGTCGTGATTATCCCTGAGGGAGACACGGGAGAGATCAATCACTCTGATGGCGATACGGGCTGAGAAATAATATGGCAATACACAATATATATCGCCATATATAAATGCATTTATATTTAAATACATTCTCGTTTTTTCTTTATTAAATGTGTATTTTTCTGTCGTGTCAGAACCACGGAGGCGCTGACTGAGATAACTGAACGTCAGTGGTTCGATCCCCGGGCCGCCCGGTTTCTCTAAATCAAATATAATATATCGATATATAAATATTCCGATGATTGCTATTGATTAATATAATTGTATAAAAGTATATTGATTTGAGAAAAAAAAGGGATGGTCATTTGTATTTATGTTATTCATATAAGGGGCAGGGAAAATAAGATGTTTCTTCTTATCGCCATGTTTCTAATCTTAATGCTAAGCTAATCGAACGGGCCACTCGCTCAGAAGGAGTTTAAATGACTAATGCCAGAACTGTCCTGTAGGGGGGCGGAGTCTCTCACCTTGAGCCCATGTCCATGGACGACGCTCCGGAGACCTTGGGCATCTGCAGGTTGGTGGTGGCAGACAGCTTTAAGGCAGAGGGCGGCACGCTGCCGAGGGTCCGGGGGATGTGGCGCCCGGCCGACGGCACGCTCAGACAGATGTTGTTCCCGATGAGGACCTGAGTGGTGGCGGAGCTGGCGTTGGCGGCGCCGCATCCCAGCAGCCCCAGCGCCGCCGCTGTGTGGGCGCTGGGGGTGGAGGTGAGAGAGGTGGGCACGGCGCTGGCGGGCGAGGGCGCAGCCGGGTTGGAGGAGGGCTGCAGGAAGGTCGGGGCCGCAGAGGCGGTGGTGTGCGTCGACTGGTTGCTCTGGTGGAGGCTCGTGGTCGTGCTGGAGAGGTGCAAACCTTTGAAAACACCTGTTGGAGGGAAGGAGAGCTCTCGTTAGTGCAAATGAAAAACAGAACATCACAGGAAGCTGAACACGTATAACACACACGTCACGATCTAATGTAATAGTGCTGCAACTGACGCTGCGTCTGTGAAGCTGAGGAAGATCAGTTAATGTTGACTGATGTAACTCTGTGGTAATCTCCTGTTGGTGGTGTTGTTGTTGTGATGGGCTGCGTTTTACTGTCAAGTGCTTCCACTGTTTCTTCCTCCTTGGTTTACACACAAGGGGAAGAGGGGAGGGGCTCGTGACTGTGGGTCTAAAACCTGCTTCAAATATAGTAAAAAAAAATCTGACACCAGAATCAGAAATGTTCTTCAGAAAATACAGTCTCTATACGTCCTGGGCCTCCTTAAGATTAAGCCTACGTGTTGCATTTGAGTGTCTGTGAGGAAACAGAATCCGGTACCAGTGCCTGCCATGACCCCGTTGACTCCGCTCGCCAGCACCAGCTCCTCTTTGGACTTGAAGGCCAGCAGCTGGTCCGTGGTGACGAGGGCCGACGCGGCGAACTGGGCGCTGGCCTGGTCCAACGTCTTGGACACGAGTGCCTGGATTGGAAACCGGCGAGAGAAGAGGAAAAAAAACAAAACACATTTGAGTCTTTGCCAAAGACTTTGGCCACGAGTACGAAACTGCTGCGCTCAGCACTTCTGGCTGGCAAACAGGAACCGTGGGCGGTGTTAATGCTGCTCGTGGGAACGAGGACGTCTGTGGTTTCCTTAAGGAAGCGTGAACCGACCTTCAACCTCTAAATGATTTACATATCTCGGAGAACTCTGGTTCGAGTGTGCCTCTAACAGCAGAAACACTAACCAGTCCGATCAATGAAGAGGTAGGTAGATACTGACCCGTGTAAAGATACGGACCCCTGGGAGATTTAACCTTCCTCTAATACTTCCACGCCCCTGATGTGAGGAGGCGTTACTACAAACACAGGTGTCTGTGTGTTTCATCCCCTCCTTGCGTACTGACCTGTGTGTTGGTCGCGGTAACGGGCTTGTTGGCCTGCTGCTGCTGCTGCTGCTGCTGCTGCTGCTGCTGCTGCTGGCTCTGCTCCAGCTGCTGTTTCTGCATGAGGGCCAGCTGCTCCTGGTGCTGCTGGTACTGCTCCGCTGTGAACACTGTTGACAGGGAGGAGAGGGGGCGGCCGGTCAGAGGTGGGATAAGGGGAAAGCCTGTCTGTGTGCAGCTCCAGGTTATCGAGACACGTTTACGCGAAGAAGAAACAGTTACCAAGAAACTGTGTAAAGGCTCATTAATGCTCAACGTATACGAAGACGGGCGGAGCCTCCTGCCCTCTAGGGAAGGACGCATGGAAACACGTGGGCGACGATGGCATCATCGTTTGAAACGGTCATAACGTACGTAAAGCGAGCATAATATTAAACCTGCGATTACTTTACATACCATCAGTTTAGATCTTTTGTGTTTCTGTCAAAATTTACATCTGGTCTGGATGGAAAATCTAAAATATTGGCTTAATTTTTTTCAGTTACTTAAACGAGTGTTTTCAAACAAGTTGACCTATCGCCTGTATTCAGTGATGTGGAAACAAGGTCGAGCATTAAGCCTCATAAGTAGCGTACAAGTACAAGTAGCGTTCAAAATACACCATAACCCTCCAAAACTGCTTCTCAGTGGAACAGTCGCAGACAAAATGATTTCCTGTACGTCTGTACAAGAGCAACGCCTCAGGGAGTTCCATAATGTTTTCTGAAAGCTCTGGGAGCTTCAACAAAACACTGTGGCACAACAACAACAACAACTTCAAGGCAACAGAATTGAGCAACACGCTGGAAAGGCCCAAACGCACTGAACACGGTTCGTACTCCTGCGTGATGACTCTGCAGCTTTTCGCTCTACAGAGTTATGAACCTGTGCTGCACAGATTCATGTGGTCTAGAGATTTCACTGCAACTATGGGGGTCAGATGCAAAAAACACAGAGCAGCAACTGAGGTTCTTGTCATTATTTTGTCTACAAAACCACAAGAATAGTCACTCATGTCTGTGAATATTTCACGACTTCTGAACAATTCGATATTCTGCTTCCTGTCTCACGTGATAAAGATGAGCAACTATTCCTCAAATGAGAAGCTGGGGCGAGGAAATGTTTGGCGTTGTTTTGCTAGAAAGCCATCAAACTAATTAGACCGGTTCATTTAGATTTGCTGTCACTGCCAATATTGATTAATTGACTAATCGTTGCAGATATACAAACAACAGTTTGGTCGCACATATTTTCAGACGAAGATGGAAGAATAAAGCAAACTAATGAGAATGGGAACAATGTTCACATCGGCACAATATAAAATAACAGAAATTTACATCAAATCAAAATGTAGTATAAAAAACGTAGTATAAAAAACTGTTAACTGGACAGGCAGCATTAAAATAACCGCTCAGATTCATAGTCTTGTTTATTTTTTAATAAATATATCGAAGAAATAAATGTCTCTTTTCTAGAAAAGCGACCAAACAAATTCTTACATCGTATTTATGTATATTTCAATGTAATTTCACCTTAATAACTAAAAAAAAACAATAGGTGGAAAAATAATTATGAATTATCTCTTTCCAAAGAAAAGCCTCAATCAGAAAGGTTGAGAAAAAAACAACAACTTCTCAACTCCACACTTCCTCCAATTTGTCAGCGATCGATTGTCAGTATCAACAACAAAAATAACCAGAAAAACAAATTATACTATATTATAGATATGACATTTTGCAAATTAAGTTTTTATGCATCGACTCCTCAGATTTGAGCGGAGAATCACAGGATTTGTGTGAACGACACTGACGCTAAAAATCAAAACACTGAGGAAGTTTGGAGAAAAGATTTAAGACCAAAGTTGCATGTCGGGTAATTTGCAGTGATATTCTTCCGTCCGCCTTGTGGTTCAAACATCCACCATCTTTCACTCTCTCCACCTCGCACACCTCACAACTCTACACCAGCTCTGATCCGACTCCCCCGAGTCACAAGAGGAATTCATTCATTGAAACACAAGAGCGGGCGTCTGACAGCAGAAGGTTGTGATGTGATGCAGCAGCTGCAGCCTCGGGCTGGAGCAGAGCGAACTACCTCCGAGGCGGCTCGTCGCAAAGTGTCGCCCCCGAGAGAAGCGGCGGGCTCTCGGCCAAACGCCGCTCGGGCCGGCTTCAGAACCAAACTTCCAACTTCCCCCTTTTCACAAGCACAGAAATCAAACACACAGCGCCTCACATAATTTTATGCATGGAGAGATTTTTCAATTACACCCCTCCCCCGTGCACCGCGAAAAGGCAGCTCTCCAATTAGTCATAACACAAATTTACATAGACCGTGAAAATGGTCACGACTCCTTTTGTGGCCAGTTATAGGCAGCAAGAAAACGGACGCAGGAAAATCTACATATAAAAAAAAGCGACCACCGTCATGTTCCACCTGGACGCCACAGAATGTTCTGGGTCTTGACTCTGACAGTCTCCTGCTGCCTTCGTCACATGTGAACGGCAAAATGTCCGGAGCCAATTTTTCAGAGTTCACGTATTAAAAACGACTCCCGTCAGAATGTTGAGGATAAAAAAAAGTGTGTATGATCATAAATAAAACTATCAATGAAAGATAATACAGCAATCCACAGGACGAGCGGAGAGGCCGAAACCATCGATACAAATACAACGGGCCCGATAAAACGAGACGGATGATTTCAGACCACAATCCAATAAAAAAACAAGTCTCCAGTTCTCAGAAGATGGATGTTGACGTCAGATAACAACAAGTTGCAAATTGAACCGAGGGAAAATTGTTTTTCTGACCGACGCTCGGCCTGAATCCAGCTCCTTCTGTAATTACAGCGAGTACAAAAGTGGACAGCGGACAATTGGGCTTTGCTAAATTTACTCCCCGAGAAATTACCGGCAGAATCACCAACTTTGTACAATGACAGATCAATGACGTCGTTAAAACAAACTCCCTGTGAATCCAAGAAATGCAATAAAGCAATAAAATGAGCTGTTCTAGACCAATAAAAATATTTGCAAAAGACAAAGCATGCAAAAGAAAACACTGAGCTGCAGGGAAGAGGAAGCGACAGACTCACCGTTGACCGGGGTGGGGGCCGAGCCGGCGCGGCTCTGGGAGCTGGATCCTCCGGACAGGGTCCGGGTTAGTCCCGACACCGAGCGGCTACAATCCCTAAATCCTCTGCGAGACAAGTCTCCTCCACCCGAGGGGTGATGGGATAGCGTCCGTGGTCTGAAGTGCCTCCAGCGGCAAGTTTTAATGTTCAAAAGAATCTGGCTGAGGTCCATAGGTGTTGTTGTTGTTGGTGGTGGTGGTGGTGGTGGTGCTGACGAGGACGACGGGGTTGATGAAGAGGTGGGAGGGTGGGAGGAGCTGGCCGGGTCCGAGGTATTGGTTTCTGAGGTACTGGCGTTGGAGTTGCGAAGCGGAGAGCTTGGAAGCGGTGAGGTGAGCGGTTCAGGCGGCGGGTCGGAGGCCAGGCTCTGACAGATGTTGTCTAGATCCGTGTGCGCTCTGTCCAACAAAACCCTGGAAGCACAAACACGTCGAGAGTCATGTGAGGTCTGGGTGAAATGCGAAACCTTCCGTGGCCGTTATCTGACCGGATTGCTGCACCAAGTGTGGCTGTTTCAACGCATAATTATAACGTCCAGTGGGCCGCGACCAAATATAGCGCGGCGCTGCAAAAACATGCAATTCTGTCATCACAGTGCAGAGGACAGGACTTATGGAATGGTACTTGACTCCAAGTTCGCAGCCACATGAGGCTGTACTGTTGGTGCATGTTCACATGCAGAAAAACAGGGAGAACATTGCTATTTTTTGCCTTTTCCATTAGCAGGGCAACTTTTTTGGGAGGCAGCAGAGAGGACATGTTATCATCTAGATAGATGTACGGATGAAAATCGAGCTGCGCTGCCTGAAGTGTCATACGGATACACTTATGCAAGTGTGAACTACATTTCATAGTACATTTCAGTCGCTACGGTCACACAGCCAGCGAAGCCAGACAAACACACTAATCCTCACGTTTTCAGACATGTATCACCACCGCAAGTCATATCATCATAGAACAGTTTAACTCGTGAGATAAGCGCGGTGCCTCCAGACTCCCTTGGGGGCGGTGCGATAAGGTCGATTGCAGACGGAAACAGAACCAATCTCGCCGCGTGCGTGCGTCTGAGAAAGATACCGGCACTGTCTACTCAACAAACAGCTGGCACCGTGGACGTGACTCCCTCCGGCTGCTGTGCTTTAATTCAATCGTCTGTGTAATGACAGAGGAGGTTAATCGGACGAGGCCGCGCCGCTGCTTCAACTCAGCGGAAGCTAAAGTTTCCTAAAAATCGTCTTACGGGGCCACAGCGGCAGGTGAATCCCAAAAAATGGAACTGCCCAATTCAACCAGCCAGCTTGATTATTCATCACGGGAAGGTGCCCGCCAAACCGTCTCTGGTAACCTGCCAAAAGAGCTGCGATGGTAAACAACCTCCGCAGCGACAGCCGACACTTGGCTCAATCTCCCCCTGCTCAGTATTGACGTTGGCAGCGTTCCCATGCACATTTAAACTTTTTTTCTCAGAGCACATTTTCTCGACTGAATTGATCTAACACAAAATAATAAACGCAAACAGCACTTGAGCAATACGTTCATCATATCATGCTTCTTATTCTGCATGTCAGAAGTTTGTTATATGATGCTTTAAAAGCTTTTTTTTTTGTTTCCAGCAATCCACTTTCCATTTCCTCTGTGTTCCTGCCGCAGGATCACTGACGGAAAATCTCCGCGAGTGTGATGAAATCAAATGGCCGGACTTGAACTCACCTGCCCCCTCTGCCCACGCGGCGCCGCGCCAATCCTATGCAGCGCCGCGGCGTGTTCAGTGACGTCAGACAGTAGCGGAAGCGCGGGTCGCCGAGCCCGCCCTCCGATGGGCTCACCCAGGGCCAGTTGCCGCTCCGGGCCAGACGAGACTGAAGGAAGAAGACATCAGATATTAGAGGGGGGGGGGGGTCTTTATTATGTCATTGTGTTGTCCAGCAGAGAGTGGAAGACTAACACCCGGGGGAAGCCAGACCGGTCATCCTGCTGATGGCACTATAAATAGAAACACGGGGAGTCACAGGAGGGCACTCACCGCGTAGTACTGACAGCCGGCCTTCCTCCTGAACGCGTAGCAGCCATCTGGGTCATTCTCCTCCTCTGCCTCCGAGGAACCTGAATGGATCTGTACGAACGTGGACAACTTCAGTACACGAGGAGCTCGGGACTAGAAAAACATGCACCTCGAGAATATGTCATCCTCTTGTTCCTTTTTTTAACTGCACTGAAACGTCCGTCACAAATCATTTGCATTCTTTCGGAGTGAAATAAATCTCGTTACCTGTGAGAATGGTTCTTCGTCCGAGCTGGGGAAGTCGTACTGGTTGAGGTCCTTGGGGTTGAAAACCGAGGGCCCCGAGTGCTGAGGCGCCGACAGCGGAGGGATCTTGGGTTTCTTTTCGTATTTCCTTTTGGTTCGAACTGCCTCCGTCTTCTCCGGCTGTGAGGACGGGAAGGGAAATGGTGACGAAATGTTTATACCCGAGTAATAAAAAAGCACTTCTGTTGGTGGTGGTAGTGAAGTGTTGTTGGTCTGCAGAGTGTGTCTGTAGGAACAACGGTGAGTAAAAGAGGCATTGATATGCAGATGGCAGCACGTGCCAGATGCCGCTGCCTTGCCAGATGGCTGTACCCCCCTCCCTCCCTCTCTCTCTCCCTCCCTCCCTCCCTCCACCCCACGCCACCGTTGACCTCAGCTTCCCCAGCGGGACGACCCCTCCCTGCCTGAACAGACTCCAGCTCCTCTAGGATTAGTCAGATTCCATTCAGTCCTCAGACGTGGGGGGACAAAGCAAACAGAGAGGCAGGAGCCGCCGTGTCAAATCAATGGGCGAGATGAGGGTTAGAGCGATGAAGGGAGGAGGGGGCGGAGTTAAAACCAAAAAATGGGCGTCTGTAAACAAAGGGGGGGAAAAGTCAACCAGCTGGTAGAAGGGAACAAAAAAAGGTGAAGAAGAAAGAGGGGGGAGCGTTGTTGGGACACTGGAGCTAATGAAGTTATAATGAGAGGAGGTGACACAGAGTTCACTATAGTGTTGTGTAATGAAGTACGACACAATGGAAACGTGACAAATCGGCCTTTCGTTAAATGTTTCTGAATTTGAAGAGGTTGGCACGTAAGCTACGTGTCCTTCCCTCTATGTGACATAACCCTGATTACCAGCCATGAACAAGAGCATCGATAAACCATTTCCTCTAACGCTCAGACCAAACCTCCGAAAGATGAATTTGAGTATTAGCGGGTCGCCTGTGGTCTGAACGCACCTCGACAGTTATATGGTGTATTATATCATTTTATAATAAATAATTAGAAACAAAATGTTTCTTTTAAAAAAAAAAGAAAGAAAAAGGTTTTTCAATAACTCATACCTGGTTGCCTTTTAAAACGATGCACCTTTTCAACAATACAAAAAACACCCACTCTCATCTAAAGCTGGTTGAACTCTTTCTCCACATATTGTTTGTGTGTGTTTATACACGTTGGCCTTTACCTTCTTGTAGTCCTTCATGTCCAAGTGGTCCTGATGTCGGTACTGGTTACTGTTGGACAGGGGAATGATGGGGATGGTGTAGACGGGCTTCACCAGAGCCCTCTGCGCCAGAGCCTCCGCCATCACCTCGCTGCCCAAGTCTGGCATGACATTCCTGACAAGACACACAAGAGTAGAGGAGGTGGTGAGTATCTCTAAAGTAACTGCAAAGTATGAAATATGGAGAAACCTGTGAATATTCAGCGACAGAACCACAACTTGGGAGTGCGTCACACAGGACAAAACACACAACCGCAGGACTACACACACGTCACGCATTCCCACCTGGGTCACTCTCTACACACCGGCGTGATACCGTGTAGCGGGGGCCCGGAGGAGCTAATCTACCAAGAATAGAAAGCTCCAATCTGGGAGCGAATGCTGTGGCAGTGATGCGCAGGCAGAGAAAACCAGGTTCCAGGATAACAAGAGGAAATTGAAATGTCACTACAAATCAAAAGCACTTCAAGGAGAAGGGTTCCAATTTAAGCTGCGCACTGACAGCTACTTTCGGAGGAAATTCATTCCGTTCGGATGTCATGTTTTAGATGGATCGCTACGGCTCCGCTGAGGGGGAGAAAACTGAACAATTCCAAGTCAGCACGGAGAAAGAAAAAAATCTAATACACAAAATAAGACAAACATATAGTCTAGTGTACTGCTAGACACACTTGGGTAAAAAAAAAAAGAAGAAGAAAAAACTAACAACAGGCGGCAATGAGCCAATTTGTTCCCGACACCACTGAATAAACAGGGTGAAATTTAATTGATTATGTATGTAACCGTGCCCCCAATTAACACGAGCAGCGAAGCCTGACTTTACATGGAAAGTGGTCGACGCACAGTTGTAAAATCAATCTTGAAGACAAGACAAGTGTCCTCGTGATCCCCACCTGGGATTTTCAGACTTGATGAGTAAAACAAAAACCTTATCAAATGTGTAGGTGTCACCACATAATCCGTCCAAATCAACACACGTAGAGTTTCTAAACCTGATCAGAAACCGTAACCAATCCACTCCTGGAAAGGCAGAACGAGGGCACAGTTGCAAAACTGCATAATATCCAAATACATCTGTTCACGGACGTCATCCAATCAAATCATTACTGCAATCCCAAATAAACACGAAGAGGCTAATGTCAGCCAGTTCCCCCCAAAAAACGAGTTGATGCAGAGCAGACAACTGTAACCATCCACTGCCAAAATCTTTACTGCTTCTTTCTCACCTCTTCTCCACAATCTCCAGTGTGAGGTGCAACAGTTCCCTCTTGCTCTTCTCCCGCCTCTTGATCATCTCCAGGATGGTGACGGCCCGGCTCAGGTCCCGGCGCAGCTTCAGCATCTTCTCGTACGACGCCTCGTCGTTCTTTCGGTTCTGAGAGTTGAGACAGCGACGATTCAGAGATCAGAGGTACGAGCTCTGGGAGCAGTTAACCGTCCCGTAATACAACCTTTGCCATTTGAGCTATAAAGCATGCAACAACAACACAACCTCTTCCAAATGTACCTTTCTGGTCTGCATCTTCTCCGTGCGTCGGCGGAAGGCCACGTAAGGGTCGCTGGTGCTGGAGCCGTCCCTCTTCTCCTGCTTGACGTTGGGAATGAGGGAGCCGCCCTTGCAGGTTTTCCTCTTGCGGCTCCAGTAGTCGAACACCTCCTTGATCAGCTCGTCGTCCTCCTTCAGCAGCAGTTTGGCTTCCTGCAGACTTACGAGCTGCGGAGCGAAGACGAAACAAAGTCAGTGAGATGTTAAGCGTGGAGACAGTGGCCTGAAAGAAAAAACATGTAGTACAATGCAAACTAGTCAGTGCAAGTACCTGCTGTCCACTGCCTTTCTCCAGTCGGTCGATCATCTCTTCGAACTGCAGGGCGGTGATTTCCATTTTCTTCTTCAGCTTATTCACAAACGAGTCATCTTCCGAGTCCAGGTCGTAGTCTGGCTGCTCCGTGTCCAAACTGAAAGCTGCAAGGTGGAGTAAAGGAGTTTGGTTACCTGAGAGACAGAAAATCAACGGGCACGGCCAGGAACAGGACCGTCTCGACTAAACACACACTTCACTTCTGTAAACACAAAAATCTTCCACGGGCAAACAAGACGACAGTACGTCATTAATGCCACGTCATGATTTTATGATGCAGGGTATTTATATTTAGCAGTAGTGCATTTCAAGACAACTGCTGCTAAAAAAAACATTTCATTAGACCAACTGTGCTTGTGTTTTGGTTCAGTGATTCCACCAACTCAATAACACAGAGCCTCAGGACAAACACCAGCACCCGGGCTGGAAAATTCCCCAGCCACTTTCTCAAATATTGCCGTAGAACCGGGGGGGGGGGTTTGCCCTACCAGTCAGTCTGGCAGAATCTCCAGCAGTGGACTGGAATTTCTCCAGACAATAACATATTAGTCTGGTAAAAAATTGGGGAAGTGGCTTGTCTGTTGTAATCAATCAGCTACCATGACCCCTGGATGAGAGGAGGGGGGTGTTAGGTTCACAGCTCTGTCAGAGCAGCACTATAATCGGCACATTAACCTGTCAAAACCGTTTGGAAAGAATGCAGCTTCCCCCCTCATACCACCATATTTCAACTGGCAATAGACAAATGGAGCTGCAGGATTATAGTGAAAATATCTGCTACTGGTTTCCCTGCTGCCAAAATTCAAATACAAACTGAATTTGTCGTATATTTTTGTTCACAAATACTTAAGTTTCCTTTTTAAACAAAAGAATACAACCACTGTGTTGCAGACAACAACAGATATCGGGACATTGTTGAACAGATTCTGAAAACAGTGCATGAAATTTTGACAATCACACTGGTTGCAATCAACGCTTGGGTTGCAAACCTATAATTTCGCCAGCGCAAATGTGCCCAAATCAATTTTAAATGGCCCAAATTGGCAGAATAATTATCTTTTCTTTCTCCGACAATAATCAAACCCTAATTTGTTAGCACACTTCTGCTGTCAGAGCCATAACAAAGACAACAGCTCTAATGTTACGCACATTTAGATACAGACATACACAAGCCTGATCAATAGCTTGTTGTGCTCTATTTTATTGAACCATCACCTGCAAACATAGCCAACTGTTTCTCTGAACCCCAAACTCAAACACACAAGTCTCTCCAACAGCAGCCGGAAACCCTCTGAACACATCTGGTGCATCCAAACGGCGGCAACACCTCCACCACATGCTCACGGGCCACGCCCACGGCTAAGAGGATAATCCCGCTGCTACTCACGCTGTATGTGAATAAGCTGCTTTGGCATCTTGAACTCCCCGGGGTAGAGCGACTCGTAGTGCGTGATGTTGCACTCTGCCTCGGGGACGGGGATCACCATGTTGTCCCGCTTCTCGCCATACACCTGCTGCGCCGAGATGGCCCGCTGGAGATGGTGCTCCTGGAAGACGAGAGGGGAAACAGCAGTTCAAAACACACCATCTTCAATTTGAGGAAATTCTTCTCTTGATTTAGTTTGATTTAATCAAGTAGACGGATGCTGGCTTTTCAAAAACATCACTTCATCACATGGATATGCATAAACAAAGAAGTATACAAGTGTTAAATGGGAATAAAGACGAGCAAGACGGATTTAGTGGGTGGAAAAATGCAGTAGTTTCATCCGGAGTTAAACGAATTGTTGTTATCATTTCCGGACAGGAACCATGTCTCTTTCAGACAGCCCTAACAATCACAAACTAAATGGATATTACAAACAACCAGGACTGGACATAACGGTGTTTGTAGGTCAGTTTATGGATCTTGAGGTCACAGGAAAGTGAAATTAATATCACACCAATTTAATTTAATCCAAGACGTGATGGCCAAAACAAAGCCTTTCATTCCAGCATCGTGCTGTCAGTCAAAAAAGCTCCTCAAGTCTTTTGAATTAATTTGACTGATTATTCTCCAATGTTTTTTTTCTTAGCTCTTTACAATCCTATCTCTAATAATTTGTCTAGACCATTTGCCAAAGCTTATTCTGCATATAAAAATGCAATCACGCTTCTCGTTTCAGATAAAAAATGTGTGCCGTCGGCAGATAGACGTGTGGATGAGACAGAATATTGACTTGTAGTGGGTGTGACAATCGACTGAGACTACACAGAGGTGAGCGTCTTAGTCAGAGAGGTTGCGTGTGCCTCCTGGCTAAGACGTCACTTTGAGCCCTGCACGGGTAACCTCGCCATTGCGCTGCTCTGTGACTCACTATTTTCATTTGCGGCGTCTCTGCTTTAGCGAGTGAAAAAGTTAAGTTGGGAAGACAATCTGTCCTAAAAGTTTACACAAGAGCTGTTGCACATTTTCTGAGCCAGACGACAAAATTCCTGGTTGTTTATCCAACCACACATTTACTTTAAAACTAACTTGGCAGCACAAGCAAAGATATCGGCAAATGAGTTTGATTCTTTAAAACTTTGCAAGCACAATGTTTTTTCTCATTACATAATCTTATGTTATGTTGGATAACACGCTTTTATTTTCATATCAACATTTGTGTAACGCACTTTGCATCAGAGACACAGCATCCCCTTAGAAATACATGATCCCTCCGTAGGCCAATCTTTCTCTAACAAGTATGATTCCTTTTGCACATTACACAAGTTTCTTGGGTGGATCTTGAGACACGGGTCAGTGTTCGATGACATACTAAATGTGGCTCGCAAAAATATGAGGAATCAACGAAACCATATCTGCGTGTAACCAATTTCCCCGCGACCACGAAAACGATTCAATCTTGGACAACTTCAGCATTTGTGTGGGAGTTTTAAGTGGTTGGGGCCTTAAGAGTACTCCAGAGCTCTGCGTGGAGTAACAGGAGAACCAGTTCAGGGTCGTGAGATGGCATGAAAAGGAGAAAGCATGCATCCAAAACTGAACCATCTGCGCCCGGTCGGTAAGTCCTGTCAACGAGCCCAGTGTTGTACTCTCTCTACAACCAAAACACAAGCAGAACATCTTATTGTGTCAACTGAACTGTTGTGAATTTAACCTCGAGGATCCTTTGGACTACACCTGTCCAGGGGGCGTACCCCCGCCTCATCAGTTGGGACCCTCCATGACCCTTCGGTATAGATCGTGGATGAATCCTGGTACAGAAGCGAAAGTGTTCAAACGAGGAGACACAGGCTGCATCCATCACCCACTGATACCGCCAACTCCCGTCTATTCACAAATGACTAGTAATTTGTCACAAACTCAAGCCTGGCCTGTTGCTCCAAAAACAAATGTTCTGCACAGGCAAATCACCCCGTTTCTTTGGGGCCTTTGATTCTTCCAGCGTGTCCAGACTTCTGCACTGCACTGTTTTCATTGACCACAAACACACAACCGCATGCAATTAGCCAGTATCGTGTGATCGTACGTTTAAAGTACCCCATGCTTTGCTTGCTGTGGTTCTCTGTCCCCAGACGTTGCAACTTGAATTTTAAGTTGCAAGATCTGGAACGGTTAGTTTGAATTCCCTCCGCTCTCTATTCAAAAGCAACTTTCACAGCTGCCAAAACAAGAAAAATCCATTTTTTTTCGAGCACACTTCTTGCTTTTACCAACGGCAACAAGCAGAGTGGAAAAGAAACAGTTTGATAAAACACATTTTTTGTGGCAAGTGCTTAACATCACTGAATTCACACTCAAGACTTTTGCACCTACAGGCATTTTCCAGTTCACCTAACATGCCCTCCTTTGGTTGGAAAAACCAGAGCACCCAGAGGAAACCGGCCCTTGAACCCAAGCCATTAAATTCCCGAGGTTCAACTTCAAAATACGTTTAATCCAAATATCCTTCAATCTTGTGAGCTCCATTACTCAGTAGGCGTCCACTTTCACATGCTTGTGTGACCAGTAGTTGCATCATTGATGGCAAACACACGGACAGACTACTGCTGCATCAAAGGAGTCGTCGGCAGAGATGACATTCACTAATGTGAACTCCGTGAACCAATGGTTGGCCGACGCGGTGCAAGGATTTGTTCCCCCTTGTAACTTGTCAAAAAAATGTTGCTCTCTGAACCCAACAGACATGCTCACTGAGCCTTAGCTTAGCGGGCTAAGGGAGCTACATGAAGTGTGCGTGTAAGGAACCAATTAGGGCCTGAGCCCGGGCCAGACCCGCCCTTGCACACACTTGTGTAGAGGATATCGGCTTGGCAGATTGCAGCAGGCATCCCTGAGCCACCTCTGACCTAAAGATATCCCGATCTTACGCAGCTGTGATCCTCGAGACCCGGGATTTCCTCTGCGGAGGAATCGAGGGATAAAAGGGCTTCTGGGAATGGCACACAGGGAATGGGTGAACGAGGTTATTCTGGGACGTATTGTGACTTTCTTTTCAATCAAAATTTAAAGTTCAAAATGTATCACTTATGTATGTTTCTTTGTGGAAATGCCTAATTCTTTTAAGTTGCCATGCTGAAACACTAAATATTCTTTATTGTCATTCTTTCTTTATGATAAATAAAGAGGGTGGGATTGAAGTACGCTTCCAAGAGAATATTTCATGTTGGCCATTCATGGATGCACAATGGGGACAAATCCTGAAACCCCTTGATTACAGGGTATTTCCTAGCCAATCATGTCCAAAACACAATCTAAGACCGATCCTTGAGTTCCCCCCTCCCTTTCAGACAAAAATGCTCTGGGACTGTGGAGACTTTGTCATGGCCACAGATGCAGATAGACAAATGAAAATCTTTTTCACCGCACCACGCGCTCCCTTCCATTAAATTGTTCCCAAGAAAAGAAAACCCATTTGAATGGTTGACTCAAATAAAAGTAGCCATGGCAACAAAGTGTGGCCTTCAGCAGGTGTTTTCAGCTCCTGCTGACTGGGAGGACGTCTTAAAGAGGATGGCGATCTGCTCAGCGAGTCAGGGCATACACCGGGCTCTTTAAATTCAAGTGCTTAAATGCATGTAATCAAACAAACGAGCAGTCAGGAAAAAAACAGCACAACAAGCTTCACCCTCAGAGAGAAGATGTGATTTATCTTTACAGCATCAATATTTCAAAGGAGAACCAACGTTAGCCTTAATGAACTACCACAAAACGACAAAGAGCTATGAAACCAATGAGGGCGTGTTTCTTTAACACGCTGCTAACGTGGTAATTCAGGCAAGAACTAAAGGATTCAATGATTTAAGGTTACTTGACATGTTAATGCACATTTCATTTACCTCATTCCCAAAATAGATGGTTTGTAAACATCTCAAAGAGAATCCCCGGCAGAGGGAAATGTTCCCATTCCAGTCATCGCCCGGACAACTGTTACGATTCCCGACAAGCTACACCTGCTCGTCTGACCCAGACGCAATGAATCTCTGAATATTTAAATTGTGCAAATGTTAACGACTGCAGACGCCAAGATCTGACGATGGGACAAAATGTTCCCTTCTATTCAAAATCTTGATGAAAGCACAACACGGCACTGAAAAACAAAGTCTTGTAACAGAACATGGAAACCACAGCAGGTTAATCAATACATGCCGTGCACGACATTGTGCAGACAGATTACTGGTGAATGAGGCACAAAATGTCTAGTTCCACTGCTTCTAATAATGGCACACAATCTGATGTCTTCGGTCAGGTTTGAGACCATGAAAGCAGATTCCCGACACAAGATGTTTTCTTCCGATTGCCAAACCCAACACCCTTCCAGCAACAATGGTGGATTAAATAAAAAGCATCCTCATGCATAAATATTAATGCATATTTTCCCAGCTCGTGGTCATGCAGTGAGTCACAGCAATGCTCCATTGTTGCCGGACAGGATGTGGGTCAGGGAGCTAAGCCATGCGCAGCCCTTGTAGTAAAACTGTCCTCTTTATCTCTTCTGTCACTCTGTTATGTAATGCCGCCGTGTGCATGTGTACAGTAGGTGGGGAGGTGGGGGAGGCAGGATATCTGCTGACATGGCGGCCCGGGCCCCTGTCTGTGCTTCCCTTGTGTTTGTGTCTGCTGAGGCAACTCGGCTGCATACAGAGTAGGAAGGGGGGTGGGGGGGAGCTGTCCTGCTGATGAGGTGTGGAGAGGAATTCAGCAGAGCGGGCCAGGAAGGGTAATAAACACCAGATAATACATGAGCCATTACGGCGTTATCTACGACCGACAACGACAACATGCATTTCATTAACTATCTGGGAAATATTCAAGTCAGATTTCTTCGAACAAACATGGAGGGTTAATTAGAAAGCCTACTCTACAACGAGGTCTTCAGATTGAAGTGAACTCGACACAGTGACCCTATCTGACTTATGCTGAGAATTCAAAAGCAATAACTGGGCTTTGTTCAACCTGACAAGCCGAGGTTCAAACGTGTTGTAGTTTATGGCTTTACATAATCTTCCCACGGGCGTCAAGCAAATAATTTCTACATTTCAATGAGATCTGAATGTGAATAATTAACAATATCAACATACTATGCACATAACAGACTATAACAGATTGGCACATCTTACACATGATAAAATAAATGAACAAAAAAATAGTTTGCATATGAGTCATAACGCTAGAGCTTTTAGCACCAAAACAAGCAATCCGAATGATTCATGGGAAGCCTGAGGAAGTGTAATTCACTGAGATCGCAGATGTTTACAAACCGCACGCTGACCAAAGCACACCACGTTAACTGTTGTGCAAGATATTATCATTGCACAAGCGTGTGAATTTCAGCATTAACAAATACAAACACTTAAAAAAACGTGGCTATGGTGAAAGAGAGGGAGTGGAAAACAGAATGAATGAACACAACCATCGGCATACCATGCATGTAAGAACACATCATGCTTTCCATGCATTTATTGTGCAACCATGCAGATCTGTGTTATTATGATTGAAAAAGAGGGCAGGGGGGGTTGTAAGATACCCCCCCCCACACACTCCCTCTGCAGTTTAACCGCCTGAGTGCAGCACACATGGCAGAGCCGGAGCTGTCAACAAGCAACCCCGGGCTGTCAAACCGGGGAGAGGGGAGGGAGCTCTCTGTCTCCCCCTGGCGTCCGCCCGCGGCAAGCGCACCGCGTCCGCGGCCTATCCCCGCTCGCCTTCCACCACCGGGAGAGAAAAAGTCAACAAAATGGTGGAGCGAGATGAGAGTCACGTGACCCCTTTGTGCGTTCGGGCCGCGATTTCGCGTGAAACCGGTGGACACAACACGGCTCGCGAACACGGGACGGAACCGCAACGCGGCCGCGGGGACGACGCGCGGCGGAGCGGGCCCGCAATGTGCCGCGTTCGTCGAGGGCCGTCGTGTGCGCGAAAGAGCAGAGCCATGGCGGCCATTTTGCACGAGCCTTGCGCAGGCAAACACAAGTGGCGCCCCTCGATGTGGAAAACCGCGTCCAAAGTGATCCACGCTGCAGTCGGGCAGCGAATTGACTGGGGGGGGAAAAAACCAAAAAAACATACCGATTCCTCCTCCTTTTCCATCCCGGTGGGCATCTGCGGCACCGCCCGGTTGATCGAGGCATATTCGTGCAGGTCCGGCAAATCCTCGCAGCGGAAGACGGGCAGGGGCTTACTAGCATCCAGCGCCCGAGCCCGGAACGACAATTTACTCATTTTTTTTTTTTAATTTTATATTACAAGATGCAGCATAAATCTACTCGATCCGCTCGGAATGACTGCAGGTCCGCCTCGAGTTCTCATGGAGGAATCTGTGACGGTGCTCCGGGAGTCAGCCGGTCGAGTGAGGAGCGCAGGGCTGTGGGTTCCGTAGCAGCGCGATTAGGCGCCGGGGGCAGGCCCGGGTCTCGCTCGCTCGCTGTCGGTCTCGTCTCTCCCCTAGGCTCCGCTGTTCCTCCCCGGTTCAGTGCGCCATGGCCAACATGGCGGACATTACAAACTCATGCAGCTCTCGGCTCTCCGCGAGCGGCCCAACCCCCTCGGTCGCGCGAACAGCCATTCCCACGCAGTTTCGCACGCGTGCGCGCTCGCGAGACCCTCGGGGTACGGTACGGTACGGGGCGAGGGGGAGGGGAGGGGCCGCGGGCAGGCCGACGGAGACGGCGGGGGCCAAGACGCTGGACTGAGGGGGACGTTTGACTTCCCCGGCTCGGGGTGTTCTCCTCCTCGTAAGACGGCCGGTTGTTGCTGACGCGCGAAGACAAAAGTTGTTTCCAGAAAAAAGAAAAGAAGTAATAAATATATAAAATAAGATCTCGGCACTGAGCGCCTGTCTTGCCACACACGACCGCTTAATAGAGCGCAATCACTGGGTAGAACACAATCACCACACATAGGCCAGACTATAAATATAAATATAAATATATATATATATTTTATTTTTTTTACCTTGCCACGTCACACAAAATGTAGAAATCCCGTCATGTGTGTAAATGAGCGTGTAATCAATCAACGTGCCTCCAATTTAAGAGTCCATTGTTTTGCGAACAGCGCCACCCTGTGGTGCAAACACGTGCACTGCATCTCTCCACAACCTGTTTCAAGTCAAACCGGTTCAGACAGAGTAGGTAAACATTGCCACCTCTTTAACCGTGTATATATATATATATCTATATATCTATAACTGTCATCTTTTAACTTTCTCTTTCGTGAATAGAAAGATTGTGTTCACTCACTTACTATTACTTTACTATCACACTGTCCCCTGTGTCGATCCTGAATTTCCCCTACGGGGGATCAATAAAGGTTAATCTTATCTTATCTTACTCATGCACCTGCAGAGGGTAGATAACATTAAAAATAAAACATAGAATATGTTGTTTAGTATTAGAAATTTGAAGTTGTATTTCTGGGCTACAATTGAGGTTATATCTTTTAGTTAATGTCCAAAAGCACAGGAAAGCAGTAAACCCTGAAAACTGAAAATGACATTTTTACAAAAATTTATAATAATAACAATACAATTAGCAAGATATCAAAATGTATACAAATAAAGCCAGAGGGGAAATTGAGAAACTAAGCCATGCTGTATCTTCATTAAAAGCCTTAAACAAGAATAGATTCAAGATGACTTAAAGTAAATTACTCATGCCCCTTTATAGTTTTTGATATTTATATTCCTTATCATTTTGTCTGTGTCTAGTCATTAACAATAACTAGTATGCTACAGGGTTATTTCTAATTGTCCTTGATATGATGTTATGACCACTGCAATCGAAAGTATAGATCCACGGACTCTTGTCTTACCTACAGAAATCATGATAACACTGGAGCAGGCGACATTGTTTAATTTGATAACTGTTCACACGTGTTCTCTGGTCCCAGTGCAGCCACGTCTTCTTTGTCGTTGCTCTCTGATCGTCTTCTGCTTTCACCTCAAAAGCTTCAAGAATGATCCCTGATGTACTGCAATGTTATTTTACATTTGATCACCTGTTAGATGACACACGTCATGCACTTCCCGCTTTCATCAACGTGGCTTTTTTTCCACACTATTCACAAGAGTCACCACTTTCCAAACAGCGGATCATTATCGGAACGCCGGAGGCCACATTTCATTCCAAGTTGACTAAACTAAAGAGCGTGTCCTGTCTTAATATTTAACCACAAACTGCAGCTGGAGTTGTACTTGTGTTGTGTTATACTTAAATGCAACAAGTAAATAGCCTGGAAGCAAGTAAAACGGAAGGGTCATACTTTGGTCACTCAAAATATGGTGCGTGCTGTAGCCTTGAAATCAACAACCGATGCCCCCAGACGCAAACACAGCAAGTTACTCTTAATATCACAGGCTCCATCCATGCTCATTGGTTTGGATGAAAAGTCTAAGGATATACAGTAGGTATCAATAAATAAACGATGTTCAAAACCTCACTTAACACCACCTTCCTTCCTGTAAGGATGAGAGTAAGATGTTTTAAACTCTAATGCATAATAATGTCAGTCTCTCCCCCCTCTGTTTAGATATCGCGTCTTGCGCCACACGCTGCAAAAGAACCAAAGCACTTACGACAGGGCTCGATAACAAACGGCTGGGATTACTTTGTGACTAAAACAAAACCCTGGATTAAGTGTGGCACTGCAATCACAATAAAAAATGTTTAACACCATATGGATAGACTGAATTCGGATCATTTGAAAATAAAGAATAGTGTGTAGGCATTCCACATCAAAGCTTTAGCCCTCGGCTCCGTCAACATCTGTAAAGAATTCATTTCAAAATGAATGTCTCACTGAAGCAGAACAGGAAATGGAAATAACCTGTAGTGGCGGACGAGGACTCATGTGGGCATGAGTGACGGGTACAGATGTGGTGGGCTGACATGATGACAATCATCATCATCATCATCATCTTCATCTTCATCATCATCCATTTGGGAGCAGTAGGCTCACAGCTGATAGTGGAGGCCTGCAAAAAACAACACAAGAGTGGGAAGAGAGAGGCAGACTTATGTCAAGTAAAGATCTGGTCAAAATACAGAGCTGATGTGATTCGTTTGCCTCAAGAGATTTGAAACATCACAGTGCATCTTGTCATAGTCGTTATATTCTTCTCTACTCGGCGTCGAGTGGAGGGATACAACTGAAAGATGTGGCAGCAATCGAGGAGTCCGAGTGGCAGACATCGACAAAAACACACCACAGCAGCAAGATCCAAGTTCACCCGTCGCTCAGTTTTAAGGGGATGAGATGATAGTCTTGGATTAAATCAGAGACGCCACTGCCCCTGTGGGTGCCGTGGTCAGTCGTGTAGAACAAGTTTTGTTCGCTACAACATCTCACACGAGTGCACAACCCATATATGGAGCAAAGAGACATGGCAGGAAAGAAATGAACACAAAAATTAGTCAGAAATCACCAAAAGGTAAATGTGGACGAAGACGATCACAAGAGCAGCCCCCCCCCCCCGACACAGCCCCAGAAGATCAGTCACAGCTGTTCGCCCCGGAGCACCAGCGACACGGCGGCTAGCCTAGCACAGTGCTAACGCTAGCGTAGCTTAGCTTAGCTTAGCTTAGCCTGACCCTGCGCCATTTACCACAGCAGCATGCTAACAGTTTGCGGAAACAACAGTTCACACTTCGCAACTAACTTTTTCTTCTCTTTCAAAAAAACCTCACTTTCGATTCCCCGCCGCAGCAGGGTGGGAGCAACTAGAGCCCCGAGCCGGAGTTGCAACTTACCTGCTGCTAGCGAAGCCACAGGGGAGGAGGAGGAGGAGGAGGAGGGGGATGATGGTGGCAGCTCCTCTTCTGGTTGTCATGCTAGCGCGATGCTAACGCTAAGTTAGCTCCCTTCAGGACGCCTCAAGAGGAAAACGGTTAATATCCCCCAACGCGTTTTCTTCTTTTCCCCTTTCAACAGCGGCTAACTGACGGTGAGCAACGGACGCCGGAAGAGGGGGGGAGGGAGATAAATCCTGTCGCTTGACGGTAAACTTGGACACTAGTTCGCCGAGGTTACTTCGATAAGAAAAAAATAAATAATCAAAAAAAAAAAGAAAACTGACCACCAAGCCACTTTGCAGGCGGATTGTGATTGGACGGCGAGAGCCACCAATCACCTGTGGAGAGCTCGGGGAGGATGAGCTCATTGGTCCCCCCCCCCCCCCCCCCGCCCACCCTCAAACAAACAACAACATCAACAACAATAATAATAATTGATAATCATTTTGTGTTTAATTTATGGTTTCAAAAATAAAAGAGCAAAGGCTACACATATACAAAAAAACTTGCATTTAAATACACAGAAATCTTAAAGAGACACATAATTAACATCATATTAAAATAATACTATAATATAAATATATCATAATAAAAAATATTGATTCATTAAAGCCACTCACTGACCAATAAGTGATGAGATGCAACAACCACAATAGTGTTTTTTCCAAAAATATTCACAGTAGTGTATTATGTAACTCTCTCCAAAGGTGGTGGTCACCTCCCTCCCACCACTCCTTCCTCCTTCATCCTCCTCCTCCTCACTCATCTCTGCCCCATTCACACGAATCTCTGTTGCCTCCTTTATTTATTTATTTTTCATTTTCACATCTCTTATGATCAGACACGGATGAAAGAGAATGCTGCATATGGAGTCATTTTCTCTGATGCTGCCCCTCCCACCACCACCACTACCCACTACCCACTACCCACTGCGTGTCTGCCCAGTGACTCTGGGAGAGCGAGGGGAAAGGGGTTATGATTGATATCGCTTTGCTTACTCCTCCCAGCAAGGTCATCAGCAGCCATCTGAAAGGCAGTGCACGGAGAAAAGAAAAACTAATCTCCATTTAGATGTGTGAGCGTTGTTTTTTCTTTGTGCTGCTTTCACGATTCAGTCCCAGTGCACTGGCAAAATGGCTGGCACATACACTTGCTCATTTATCATTATTTGCTTTAAGTTGTACAGTTTGTTGGTACAAAATCCAGCCTGCAGATAATTCACACCTGCATCCTATGGGGGAGGGGGGGACGCAACAGCGCATAGAGTCTGGCCTCCACGTCGGTGTCAAAAATAGCATCTTCTATGACTGTGGTGAATTGTAAACGAATAGGGGGAAGTTGCCTCATCATTTCCAACAGGCTGTCACTTTCTGCTCCTCTCATCTAGAGGGCAGTGGAGACCCACGTAAAAAAGACCCTTGACTCCCGCTGGCATCCCACAGTGCACGGTGCTCAGTCACCTCAGCATCTCTCTGTGCCTCCTGAGACCCTGGTGACGCTGCTTAACACGACATTGTCATCACATTCAGGGAGATTTTTTTTTCTCTCTTTTGCATATGTCTTGCAGGAAAATTCCACCAGTGATGTGTACAACTAACCTTGTATGAGAAGCAGTGTATGTGTATGTGTGTGTGGGGGGGGTTTGTTGTGTGCAGTGCTCGGAGGGGAAGGGGCTTGAGCCTGGCGGTCCGAGGTTGCATAGTGAGATCAAAGGAAGCGAGTCAGACGCACCCCCCCCCTCCCTCCCTCCCTCCCTCCATCCTTCCCCCTGAAACAAGTTGGAACAACTGCTGACAACAGTCGAGATGAAGGATGTTGTTACATTGTGCTGCACACACCATGGCACTGAACAGTAGATCATCTCTGTCAATGGTCACCGTCACTGCAACAGAGTGGAAACGGGTCATAAAACGTGCGTGTTTTTAAGACTTTTGTGTCATTTTGCTGGTAAATACTGGCGATTATTGATCGAGAATTAGTTTTTTGGTCACCTTCCGTGTCTCGTGCCTCTCTTCTGCTCTCCCTGTCTATTTCCTCCCTGTTGCCTCTGTGCCATGTTTACAGTACGCTCTTGTTTTTACCCTGTTAGTCGTCAAAATGTCCCTGCACCATGTGTCACAGAGACAAAATCCCACGTTTTTGCTACACAGCCTCTGACTGACAGGCGCCGAGAGAAGGATCTGTTTGGACAGGACTCACTCACTCACTCACTCGCCCCCCCCCCGTTCCATCCATGCATCTCTCCGCTCCAGCTCTTTCTGGGAAGCGGGCACGCTCCCTGCGGTCATGGATGCTGGCGAGTAGTTTCCATAGCAGCGGCGACAAAAGCCACACCCAGCACCACAACAGAGGCTGATAGCACTGCGGTATAATCAGCATCACGTTTTGGACCTGACGGGCATTCTTGGGAGACGGAGGAAGCCATAGCTCTTCATCAGAAACAGACTGTCCGGATTGATTACAAAAATTCATTTCAGCGCAAGCAGCGCTAAGTGGATTACAATGCACAGACCACTTAAAGTAATATTAGTGCGCAGCACATGATAAACTAGGCTGTCAATTTGTGTGGGTGCAGAGGGGACCGCATGCAAAAAAGGGAACATTTAAGGGGGGTTTTAATCTAAGAGATCAAGCATGATTCAGATGTATAGAAAATCAAATTTGCACAAGACAGAAAAAAACTCCCAGAGCTGCTGTGGCTGACGAGTTATGGAATGTTTCTATTGTTGTCGATGTTTTTGGTGCAGTCATGAAAAAAAAAAAACAAGAAATCCTCCTTTCGCGAACGTGGATGGAGTTTTTATCTTTTCGTCCAGTCCTCAGCAGGAAGTGCTCTCTGCAGACCTTCATGTCCACCTCCATGTACCCGTGGAGGCCAGAAGAGGAGGGGGGGGGTTACTGTTGCTAAGACACCAGCCTGACCTAGCAGAGAGAGGTTCAGGTGGACACACACTCACGCTCACTTTAGATTCTAGCCCAGCGAGAAGGCCCTGCCCTGTGGAAAAGAACACTCAGTGCAAATAGAATGAAGACAGTAGTCGGTGAGGAAGTCGAGACGAGTCAGAATCCGGTAAACACGGCATGTCAGGTTTTTAAGACATTTGTGACAAAACTCCTTGGGATAGGAGGGAACGAGCTCACGAGTCGGGCCTTGGAGGCGGTCGCCATGACGAGTGCTGACGGAGGTACGTCTGAGGCCGAGAACACGGTACAGACGAACACGATAACGATGAGCTTGTTTATTGATTCACTGCTCGCACATGCTGTCACCACATCTTTTCTTTGATTTGAACACTTTTAAAGCATTTAAAATGTATTCGGTTAGGGGTTGTGGGTGGGGTTAGTTTTCGTTGTACGCTAGCATCAAACGACAACTTCTTTTGCGACTCTATCAAAACGACAGCATTACAATAAAAAAGTCATTACATCTCCCGCTATTTTCAAAGGAAAGGGAAAACTCCGGAGCAGAAGTTGCCGCTAATGCTTCTGTTACGCTGATCGCCAACCGCCGTTAAAGAGCGACGACGAAGAAGAAGCGCGTACAACCAAATCACATTGCGATCTCTTATCTTCGTTGCGGCGCCGCGAACACGGCCTCAGCCACGCAGCTCTGCAGGTGCCGCGGTGACAAGTCGCCTCGCTGCCAGAACAAACCTGTCCGTCCGAGCTGGTCCAGCGAGTGCCGGGAGACGATCACGCACCCCGCGGACACACGTGGCCGTGCCCTGGTAGCAAAACACGATAAAAGAAATGAGATACGATCAATTCTCGGAGCATGTGGCCGCCTCCACACCTCCACACTGCAGTCCCCCGGTATCGATCACGGCTGAAATCACTGCATTCACACGGCAGGTGATGCTGCTCTGACCACAACCACACTCGCCGCACACGTCTGATATACCATCAAGGAGACAAAAGGTATCGAGCTCCGCCAAGCTGCCTGAGTGTCGTTGCCATGGCTACGCGAAGGACTGCGTGGGACCACGTCCTTTTTGACACGAGCAGCTCGCACACGGGGCCCCCGTCACGACGTCCACACTGTAGACTCGGGGTTTAATAATAACAGGGGGCCGTCTCTGTGAAGCAGTCACGCACAGTGGGGCTGTAGTGCTTTACATTAAAGCTCACCTGCAGGGAGGGTAATAATCCCCGGAGCACAATTCTAACGCTCGGCTAATGAGGTAATCATAATTTACATTGCCATGGCTTCGAACGGCCACGTGCTAACGGGCGGCGCGTAGGCCAATTTGCCACGCGCGCACACACAAGGAGCCAGCCACTCGGCGTCACAGCTCGCCACCCGCGGACACGTGGGAGCAGCTCCTCGCCTTGCTCACCGCGCCTCGGCCCCCGCGCTCCTGACAGTTTGAGAGGTATAAGGAGGTGTGTTGGCCCCGGTGGCAGCTTTCTGCCGTTCTCCATAACAACCTCGGAGGTCAGCGGCTGCATGTCAATAGAGCAGTCGGCCCTCTTGAAGATGACAACATGTCGGCAGCCTGCACAAATGAGGCTAATGACCTCTTGTAGGAAGGGAGCTTTGTTTGCCTCACACATGTATATATATATATACTATTACTTACTATTACCTGCAGGACGTCGTGGGAGGTGTTGGATGGCGTTCAGATGATATGATAAGAATAATGATGTCAAAAATATTGAATACAAGTGTGTGTGTGTATGTATATTGACTGTTGGCCAGCTTAAGAATAATTGGAAGAATTGGCGCACAATCGAAAAGCACTCCCTCTGATGATTGACCTCCACAGAATACACGTGAATTATGTCTGGTACTAGTATCAACAAATAGAAGAACAGAACCGACCGGAGGAATTTTCCCCAAACAAATATTCCATGTGTCGTCGAAGCCAGATGCAGATCTCAACGGTTGCTGAAAAAAACGTGTTTGAAGCCTTAAAGTTTAGCATTTTGACCGGCGCCATCTTGTTTTTTTTTTAAACCAGAAGTAACCTCATGTGGCGGAGCAGGGGGGCGGGGCCTGAGTGACACGTCCACCTACAGCTGCACCATTGCCCCAAATGCAGATTTCTCGGGGGAAAAGATGGTGGTCACAACCGAGGTGTTGCCGCGCGGCACAGGGCGCGCATTTAAGGAGCAGAAATAAAATGAACCCCTGATGAATAATAAATAGAACAGACGTATGCCTCTGATGTGTACCTCGCACATAAGTGGGTGACATTTTTCCGGGGTGGCGGCGAAGATGATCTCGGTGCGAGTCACCGGAGGGATCGTGCTGTCGAGGCAGGCGCAAAAAATGCAATGCATAACACTCGAGCCAGAATATATTTATACGCTTAATCAGTAGTTAAGCGAGCGCTTCGCTCTCCCCTCGAACAATTCTCCCCATCGCTCATTTCCTTCTCTCTCCCTGACACTCTTTCCATTTTCCTCCCAAACAGATAAATAAAGCGCCGCTCAGAGGGGAGCGACGCAACGCATCCTGCACATTTTTTTTTTTTGCAGCCTTGGGTGGCCATTTATTCAGACGACAACAAAATAAAGATTAATAAAGTATCTATATTCACTCCACCTGACAGCCGCCTCGACAGCAATGAGGTCAAGACGCGTAACACTCTCGTGGACTTCGCCAGAGAGGGAGAGAGGGAGGGAGAGAGAGAGAGCTGTGTGGGTGTTTAACATGCAGGGACCGAGACATTCACATAACATGGACGTTGGAGCACCTTCACACACACACACACACACACACACACACACGGTGAGATTAAGAGATGAAAGCATCAGTTTGGATTACTCCACAAACACTCCAGCTGTTTCCCATCAGGATGTGTGTGTGTGTGTGTGTGTGTATGTGTGTGTGTGTGTGTGTGTGTGCGCCCGTCAGCATCTTCTCCACACAGGGAGCTGTGCTGTGGATTCTGACCTTTAAATCACTGTCTCTGACTCCTGTCCGCCGCCGCCCGGGACCTCGATTTCACCGCCGGGATTGCAGACTGCGAATCAATTTGGCGCGCGCTCGGCGAATATATGGTCCATATGGGATAAACATTGTACACGGACGCTCCTCGGGACCACAGCTACCCACGGCACGCAACAGACAAGTGTGTACACACACACACACACACACGCACAAACGCAGCTGTGATGTCTTGGTCTGTTGAACTAAAGCTTTGGTTTTTTGACAATAAGGGTGAGATGTCCCAAAGCTGCATTTTCATTTTCACACCCGCATCAGTGACCACATTTGAAAGTTCAGCTCCTGTGGACTTTGAAAAAGACAAGGAACAACATTATTATACCATTAAAATCCTGCTTTTGTCTCCTCAATGAACGGAAAGTCTGATATTTGCGTCACCTTTACCTAAACTCCTGCTGAAGTAAATTTAACTGCTGGATTGTCATCTTCTTCCTTGAGGTTAACGACGGCGATAACACTTAAACATAAGAATAAATGTGCCATAAAAACCCATAAATAGAGCTGTGTGATGGGCGCAGATTCGATATTTAAAGTGGTACTTTTGCTTATGAAAGTGGGGAAAGATTTTTTTGTCTTCTTCACATGTCCTTTTATCAGATATTGACTGATTCAAATAATAGTGTTGCAAAATTGAGACTCTTATTTTACCTGCAGATTAAGTTCTCGTATGTCCGTCTGTGTTAAGCAATCGTTACTGAAATCCTGGTATCGTATTGGCGCTAGAATAAATTAAAAAAAATATCGTTACCCTTCCTTAGAAGAGTGGGAAAAGTTCTGCAGAGCTGCAGGTGATGCTTGTTTTGAAGCCACTGCATAGTGACATTTACAAATTGATCTGAGCTCAATACCAAACCGGGGAGTTTCCGCGGGCGTTGACACACTTTTATGCAAGTGACACTTGCTCCATCGTCGGGGAGCACCAGCCTGAGTTTCTCTCCCGCGGCCGATCTGCTCCCGCGAGTCAAGAACCCCGGACAAGTCGATAAAGTGCCAATTTGCGGTGAATCAAGCACCTAGACTGACGTAAGTGCTTCTGATAGGCTCTTTGGAACAGAATTACCTTCCTGCTTATGTGTGTAATCAGTTGACTGCGGACGAGAGACTCTTTACCTTCTTGCTCTTTAGGTCTTAAATATATAAAAAAAACAACCTGTCGCTATGAAATTTTTGATGTCAAAAATTCCACTCACGATGAGTTTAATATACACCTTCAAGACTGACCGGTGCAGCTTAGTGTCCTGAGATGTCCCTCTCGAAAAACAAAGGCAACCAATCTCCGTGCCGCACAGCGGCTTGCGTCAGGGCGTCCGGTCCACGTGGCTCGGGTGAATCCGGGTCATCCGCCGCTCCCCCACCCCCTCAAACTTCTCCAAGACGCATCTGTTCGGCGGGGGGAGGCTCAGGACATTAGTTGGAAGGAAGGGCCGCAGGGCGCTCGGGGCGGGGGGGGGGGGGGGGGGGGCCTCGGCCCCTCGGACCGGGACTCCTCCGCAGCGGTCGCCGCTTTTTATTCCGCAAATGCACTGAGACCTTGTGGAGTTGGGATGAATCGAGGGGTGGCGGTGAGTTTGGAGAAGTGATTTTGGGACTGAAGGGTGTGAAAAGTGAATAACTAATGCCCTCCCCTGCTTTCAGCAGCTACCGGTCGTCCTTGAGCGGAGCACTTAATCCCCGATCGCCCGGGCGGCGCTGCTCAGTGGCCATTGGTGAGATTATGAGTGTATCCGGGCAGCTCTCGGGAGTGTGACCGTGTGGATGTGACACAAGGGTACTTCCCCGTAATAAGGAGTGTTGGAGGTATAAAAAGTTCAGGAAAAAAGACTCATGCTAGCCCACATTCCAGGTGAGGAGGAAAATAGACGGACCGGTTCCGAGGGAACTTGCCGATATCCTTCGCCTCTCCTTTGGAGGTCCAATCCCAACGTCTTGACCTTGGGCAGGTCGTCCTCTCCGGAGAGGAGGTACAGGTAGTTCAGGTAGTCCTGTATATATGATGGTGTTACCGACTTGAGGAGGGGTTTTTGATTCAATTACATATTCCATAAATCACTCGTAGTGAGCTCTGAATCTGACATTTCTTTGCCAGTTTTTTCTCTTCATTTGTTCATTTTAGGCTCAAAACCTAAGTTAATAGTATTTAGAATTATTTTTTCTCCCACATAATCAATTATCTAGCCTTAGTGAGGTGATGGCGTAGGGAGATGAATGGAGCAAAATAGATGATTCGGTATAGAACATTTTGGGAAAAGAATAGATTTTCTTTTGTGGAGGGTATTTTCTTTGGGGTTTCTGGCTCATGAACTTTAGTGTTTCCTGCAAAACTTGAACTTAAGATACAGTTTGTCCACCTCACTGAGGTCTGTTGTAAACCACAACACAATTGGAAGAAGAAGACTTTAGAATAGTATTTCGAAATGGACTGTTCTGGAAACGTATCCATATCTCGTGCTGTTATGAGTTGGCCCCCCCGTTTCCCAACATTCTTTCTAACTGACTTATTAGTGCTTTAATTTCCTGAAAACCTTGTGGTTTATACACATTTTCTTACTGACGCCCACCTGACCGGAGGCGCAGAAGAACAGTTTAGGATGGAAGGTGATTCTTTTTCTCTCCGGCTCCGTGGAAGGACAGTGGCCCCTCTGGGGTCCTCCAGGCGTCCGAAAGGACGGCCCCCCCTCGGCAGCAGCAGTGTCACAGCGCTCCCTTAGGTGCTGGCCCACTTCTAGAAAATTCTGGAAACACATTTAGTTTAAGTTCAACCCCTTATATAAACCATCATGCTAAAAAGAAACAAAAAAGAAGATTAAATTAGATGGACTAAGACAGCTATTATTAAAAGACAACATACTGTATATACAGCTGTCGAGAAAGACATGAGTGATGCTGTGAATAACATAAAGAGGGTGTGAATGTGAGAGGGTGAAGAGCAGGTTGTGTGTGTGTGTGTGTGTGTGTTCTCCTTTTGCTAACAACATGGCTGCTTTTTTTATTATGCAAATAAAGGTAATTAAAAATGACACACACATACACATTATGTTTATATGACAACGTGGCTTCAACGCAACATTTTCACATATGGTCTCATAGGTTTTTTTGATTTACTATATTATTATAGATTGGGGCATTTAAACAATGAATTCAGAGCCTTTCCCAACAAGCATGTCTGACGTGAACTGAAGCATTGACAAACTTCCTCCTGGTCCCCGACAGTACACTGGGGTTTGCATTACCAGCGATCCCTTCGAAGAAGAAGAAGAAGGCACAGAGTGTTTTCCGACGCCACTCGCCTCCTCAGTACACCGAGCACAGTGTGGCCCTGCTGCCAGACGCTCTGCACAGTTCCTGACCCCCCGCTGACTTTGGCCATTCGTGATCTGAATGGTCTGGGAGGGTGGAACAGAAAAACGGACAAAAAGCTTTACTTTCCGACTGCTTGAATGCGCCGTAAACCGCAGGGCCGATGTTTGCCTCGGAAGCAAAGGGAACCCAATGCAAAATCATCAATCCTCATTGTCCAACAGAAAACTTCACACATCCGGTCTTTGACTTTCCATATCAAAAATACCACCTTAGAAATAAGTGATCTGAATCGTACTGCACGCAGTCGTACCCGAGGCCAAAGAGCTCCACTGGACATCTCTAGCCGACGTCTATTCACCTCTTGGGGTGAAATCATCTCCATCAAGTATCCCCGACCTTCACAGTCAGTGCGTAGGAATGTTGACCATTTGGGGGAAAATGCGCTTATTCAAATTCATAAAAGATGTGACACCATTGTCATATGAGTAAGCTGCTTTGAGACATGTGCAGAAGCCAACTGTCTACTATAGCTTTCATATGCAGTTAAAAGACATCAGTGTAGTAGCATCGTACTAATTCATCTAATTCTCTGTTAATTCTCTTATTTCCCAAAGTGTCAAACAGGTCCTTGAAGTTCTAATCATGAAACTCATTGATAGTACAGACTACAGCCTTTACACATTTTTTCCAAACTGCCAACAAATATTTCTTTAAATTGCAATTTGATTCCGGCCCGGATCAGTTTGTCAACTCTGAGGCTGTGAGACTGAAAGGCCTCACAGAGGGGGAATACTTGTCCACCGGCTGTCCCATCATTTCTGAATCTACTCGACATTAAAACAGAGCCCCTCGGCCCCGAGGAGATGACAAGAGCAACATTTTGAGTGGCCAAAACGTCTGGTGGGGATCCAGGCTACGATCTAAATGAGAATTTGTGAAAGGGGGAGAATAATGAGACCGTTTGCTTTTATTGCATCCTCAATGAGAAAAGTATTGACCCGCACCCAGTGTTCCTGTGGCGCCGTATCCGGCGCAGAAGCACGGGACACCCCCGGCAGAGAGCAAGTTCACCGCGGGGAGGAAAAAGAAAAGAAAAGAAAGCAATTTACAGACAGAAAAACACGGACCATTCTTTGCTCTCGAATCGTGGAGGAGGTGGAGTGCAGCTGTAATTTGCCTGTTTGAGGGAAAATTATCTCGACGCCGCGCGGCTCACAAAGAGGCCCAATATTTGATCCACTTGGTGTTTGGTGCCCAACAGAAATAAGAGGCAATTACCTTGTAGGATTCAAACGTGCGCAGATAAACATGAGCCAGAAACGGGGGCGTCTCCCCACCTAACGGAGGGACCACATGCTTCCCGTAGCCTACAAGCTAGGGGGAGGTGCAGCACCAAATTCAGGGCCCTATACATAAGCATGTCTCTGTGGGGGCCTCCCCCGCAGCTATGATGCTGATTCATTTATGATAATGTGTGTGTTCTGATGGTAACTAGCTAACTAACTCCTACTGTATTCACGTAGTCAAAGCTACAGTTAGCTAGCTAGCTAGCTAGCAATAGCAGCTGTGTCCATCTCAGCTAGCTAGCTGCCAGCTAGCTGTCGTACTAGGAGTTTGCTAATAGCTAGCTCACCTGTCTTTTGAAATAAATAAATGAACGGCTGTATTCCCTTGTTTTTTTTATTCCCCCTCTCTCTCTCTTTTCTGGGACCCAGACTTTACTTTCTTGAGGGAAGAAATTACGAATTCACTGGTCAGCAGATTATTGTGATGGACGCACTAAACCAAAGTTTGCGCCTTTCCTAAGGGGTGACAGGGCCCTCAGTGAACCTCCACTATTTTTTTGAAATACATAATCTCTCAACCAATGTATTCAGTCAATTTTTAAGCCCCCCCCCCCCCCCCATCCCTTTTCCCATGCTACGCCCGGGCCAACACCACCACTCCATCCTCCTGTTATCCTCTTTCCTACAGCTGCCACAGGTGGATCTCAGCCGGCTTATGTCTGAGGCTCCGGAGCAGCAGAACGATCTCCTCAAGTTAAGGCCAAAGATAAAGAGACTAAGTCCTCGGTTTTCTTGCTGAGAGAAGCTGAAGAAAAGGGAAACACACTTTCTGTCATACCTTCCCGGTTGCGAGAGATCAGACGCCATATCGCTTACGATCTCTTGCCCCGCTCCGCTTTCTCAATTTGTTTGGCCTCGCCGACCACTGTATGAGGCTAAAGCCGGTCTCTACGGGAAAGACATTGACCCGACTTAACACCAGCTAAATTAGTTTTAAGGACACGTTTCTCGCTCTGGGAGTTTCCAATCTTGAGCCTCTAAGGTCACGTCCAGTGTCCCGCCGCACGGGGGGGCTCGAGGAGTCCAACGCGAAAGCCGATGGCGGCGGCAGATTGATTTGCACCGGGGCCGAGCTCATCCCGCGGAGGAGGAAACACAAACTGCTGAACGATCACATGGCACGTTGGGCTGAAATAACAGGCTTATCTCGCAGTGCTCCCATTAAAGACTGGATGTAAACTTGCCGTGATCAAGCCGGTTGAACTCTAAAAAAGACCCCACTGGAATGAGTCAGTGTGCAGAAAACCAGTCGGACATTTCACATGAAGCGGCAGCTGGTGGGTTATTCCCTTTTGAAAGATAAAGGCAGAAAATGGAATCACAATAGAGGAGGAGGAGGAGGGAGGGGGGGGGATAGACCCTCTTTCCATTATTGCGGACTTCAATTTGGTTTAATTCGATTCACATTTCTTTATCGGCCGGTGAGCGTTTTCGTTTGCAGAGAGATTTTTTAGCATAAAAATGGAAAAAACAAACAAATCCCCTCTCCCTCCGACCGCGCGAGCAAAAAACGCCATTTGATGACACCAGATACGGAGCCCGTTGCTTCGACGGCGAGAAAATGCGGCGGTTTCCTCGGAGGCGCGCGAGGTCATTCCTTTTCTGCCTGGAGGAAAAAACAGAAAAGAAGAAAAAAAGTTACCGCAGCTCATCTCTAAGAAAACACACCAAAGCATAGGGAAAAGTGTTTGCTGCAGCGAGTTAAGGAGATTAGCTCATTGCCCACTAACGTCCCACTTTCTCTGCACTTCTGCTCGCGCACACACGCTTTACTTCCAAATCACATTTCGTCTTGGTGGCAAAGTGACATTGATCTCAGGTCGCTGAGTTTGGCGCGGCGGCTGAGAGGCGTTAGCAACGCCCCAACGCTGCCTGCAGGAGGGACAATGCGTCGGCCCCCTCGCAGTGACATCATCCAAGACTGCGATTGGGCGATGCAGCCTGCGAGAATGGAACCACGGGTGAAGACCATGAGACGAAAGCAAAACAGTGTTTTTTGTTGCCGTCGTCGTCAATCGTGAACCTTCCTGTGATACCGATGAGCTGATATCAATGACAGTAGCTGCACCGACAACACACGTGGTTTTGCTTTGATTGATTTTGTTTATTCAGTGGTGAAATTTTATTCATTCATTTATTGTTTCAGATTTGCTCAGAAAAAGCAAAACAGAAATCTTATTTCCATCCTATTAGTGAAGTATGAAGCTTTAAAAGTGGACAAAGCTGTGTTTCATTTGACCTTTTTTTTAATAATGTACAACTCAAATGTCTCTTATTAGATTCTCGTTTTCAATAAAACATCAATAGATTGAAGTTTGTCCCAAAGAGCAGATGGAAACGTGATACATTCTCAAAATAGAAAAAAAAGTTTCCCTCAAGTGTTATTATTAAAAAAAAAATCCAATCTTCTTTTAGCCCCTCTTTATCTTGCATCCAGACTCGGTGACTCCGTCTGCGTAGCAACTGAAACCAAAATCACAAATGATTAAAAAAAAACACAAGATATATTACGTGTGATATTACTAGACACGACTGAACTTCATTGGTAATGATGTTTTGCATCCCACTCACATTTCAACGCGCTCTACGAACTCTTCCCCCCCCCTTTTATGTGTCACATACTTCTATTACAATTTCAATTTAAAAGTTCTCAGTGGGAAAAAGAAGAAAAAAGCTTTATTTGGAAAAAAAAATGCTTTTGTTTGCAGGCTTACATAATGCTTTGGGGGAGAAATGAAAGCTCCTTAAAATCCAGAGTTTCCTTTTTAACTCGTCACCAAATATCTGGATTTGTGCTTTCAGTGGTTGCAAAGGACCGTGGGTGCTGCAATGTAGCAGAAAAAAAGAAATCAAATCTTCCTTCTGATTATGTGGCGGGGATTGAAAATCTATTATAAAATTAAAAAAGGGAAAAGGAGGTTTTTCTCTCTGCTATACTACTATGATCCTTGCTAATATTAGCCCCCCCCGATGATGAATTCCAATTTTTTGGAACATCTTCACAGGCAGGTAATGTGGTAATGACCCAGTTGAGACCCCGAACCCATTAGTCTGAGCCGATGAACAACACAGGGGCCGGAGACCTCGTGGCGGCGGACGGCGCCGGCTCAGAACTGAGGGATAATCGCCGGCAGCTTAACTCGACCACGACGGAAGGTGGAACACTTCCCTTTAGGGGGGAGCCCGGGTTATTAGAGAAGCCTGACGGACAGTCCAGAG